>NC_140180.1:96341934-96362448 GCF_963971535.1 Notolepis coatsorum
AGCAGTGGAGAGCAACAAGGAGCAGTGGAGAGCAACAAGGAGCAGTGGAGAGCAACAAGGAACAGTGGAGAGCAACAAGGAGCAGTGGAGAGCAACAAGGAGCAGTGGAGAGCAACTAGGAACAGTGGAGAGCAACAAGGAGCAGTGGAGAGCAACAAGGAGCAGTGGAGAGCAACAAGGAGCAGTGGAGAGCAACAAGGAGCAGTGGAGAGCAACAAGGAGCAGTGGAGAGCAAGAAGGAGCAGTGGAGAGCAACTAGGAACAGTGGAGAGCAACAAGGAGCAGTGGAGAGCAACAAGGAGCAGTGGAGAGCAACAAGGAACAGTGGAGAGAAACAAGGAACAGTGGAGAGCAACAAGGAGCAGTGGAGAGCAACAAGGAGAAGTGGAGATCAACAAGGAACAGTGGAGAGCAACAAGAAACAGTGGAGAGAAACAAGGAGCAGTGGAGAGAAACAAGGAGCAGTGGAGATCAACAAGGAACAGTGGAGAGCAACAAGGAGCAGTAGGGAGCAACTAGGAACAGTGGAGAGCAACTAGGAACAGTGGAGAGCAACAAGGAGCAGTGGAGAGAAACAAGGAGCAGTGGAGAGCAACAAGGAGCAGTGGAGAGAAACAAGGAACAGTGGAGATCAACAAGGAACAGTGGAGAGCAACAAGGAACAGTGGAGAGCAACAAGGAGCAGTGGAGAGCAACAAGGAACAGTGGAGATCAACAAGGAACAGTGGAGAGCAACAAGGAACAGTGGAGAGCAACTAGGAACAGTGGAGAGCAACAAGGAACAGTGGAGAGCAACAAGGAGCAGTGGAGAGCAACAAGGAGCAGTGGAGAGCAGTGAGGAGCAGTGGAGAGCAACAAGGAGCAGTGGAGAGAAACAAGGAGCAGTGGAGAGCAACAAGGAGCAGTGGAGAGCAACAAGAAACAGTGGAGAGCAACAAGGAGCAGTGGAGAGCAACAAGGAGCAGTGGAGAGAAACAAGGAACATTGGAGAGCAACAAGGAGCAGTGGAGAGCAACAAGGAGCAGTGGAGAGCAACAAGGAGCAGTGGAGAGCAACAAGAAACAGTGGAGAGCAACTAGGAGTAGTGGAGAGCAACAAGGAACAGTGGAGAGCAACTAGGAACAGTGGAGAGCAACAAGGAACAGTGGAGAGCAACAAGGAGCAGTGGAGAGCAACTAGGAACAGTGGAGAGCAACAAGGAAAAGTGGAGAGCAACTAGGAGCAGTGGAGAGAAACAAGGAACAGTGGAGAGCAACAAGGAACAGTGGAGAGCAACTAGGAGCAGTGGAGAGCAACAAGGAACAGTGGAGAGCAACTAGGAACAGTGGAGAGCAACAAGGAGCAGTGGAGAGCAACTAGGAACAGTGGAGAGCAACAAGGAGCAGTGGAGAGCAACAAGGAGCAGTGGAGAGAAACAAGGAACAGTGGAGAGCAACTAGGAGCAGTGGAGAGCAACAAGGAGCAGTGGAGAGCAACTAGGAACAGTGGAGAGCAACAAGGAGCAGTGGAGAGCAACTAGGAACAGTGGAGAGCAACAAGGAGCAGTGGAGAGCAACAAGGAGCAGTGGAGAGCAACAAGGAACAGTGGAGAGCAACTAGGAGCAGTGGAGAGCAACAAGGAACAGTGGAGAGCAACTAGGAGCAGTGGAGAGAAACAAGGAGCAGTGGAGAGCAACTAGGAACAGTGGAGAGCAACAAGGAGCAGTGGAGAGCAACAAGGAGCAGTGGAGAGCAACAAGGAGCAGTGGAGAGCAACAAGGAACAGTGGAGAGCAACAAGGAACAGTGGAGAGCAACAAGGAGCAGTGGAGAGCAACTAGGAACAGTGGAGAGCAACAAGGAACAGTGGAGAGCAACAAGGAACAGTGGAGAGCAACAAGGAGCAGTGGAGAGCAACTAGGAACAGTGGAGAGCAACAAGGAACAGTGGAGAGCAACTAGGAACAGTGGAGAGCAACACGGGACAGTGGAGAGCAACAAGGAGCAGTGGAGAGCAACAAGGAGCAGTGGAGAGCAACAAGGAGCAGTGGAGAGCAACAAGGAGCAGTGGAGAGCAACTAGGAACAGTGGAGAGCAACAAGGAGCAGTGGAGAGCAACAAGGAACATTGGAGAGCAACACAGGACAGTGGAGAGCAACAAGGAGCAGTGGAGAGCAACACGGAGCAGTGGAGAGCAACAAGGAGTAGTGGAGAGCAACAAGGAACAGTGGAGAGCAACTAGGAGCAGTGGAGAACAACAAGGAACAGTGGAGAGCAACAAGGAGCAGTGGAGAGCAACAAGGAACAGTGGAGAGCAACAAGGAACAGTGGAGAGCAACTAGGAGCAGTGGAGAACAACAAGGAACAGTGGAGAGCAACTAGGAACAGTGGAGAGCAACTAGGAACAGTGGAGAGCAACTAGGAGTAGTGGAGAGCAACAAGGAACAGTGGAGAGCAACTAGGAACAGTGGAGAGCAACTAGGAACAGTGGAGAGCAACAAGGAACAGTGGAGAGCAACTAGGAGTAGTGGAGAGCAACAAGGAACAGTGGAGAGCAACAAGGAGCAGTGGAGAGCAACAAGGAGCAGTGGAGAGCAACAAGGAACAGTGGAGAGCAACAAGGAACAGTGGAGAGCAACTAGGAGTAGTGGAGAGCAACAAGGAACAGTGGAGAGCAACAAGGAACAGTGGAGAGCAACAAGGAACAGTGGAGAGCAACAAGAAACAGTGGAGAGCAACAAGAAACAGTGGAGAGCAACAAGAAACAGTGGAGAGCAACAAGGAGTAGTGGAGAGCAACAAGGAACAGTGGAGAGCAACTAGGAACAGTGGAGAGCAACAAGGAATAGTGGAGAGCAACTAGGAGTAGTGGAGAGCAACAAGGAACAGTGGAGAGCAACAAGGAACAGTGGAGAGCAACAAGAAACAGTGGAGAGCAACAAGAAACAGTGGAGAGCAACAAGGAGCAGTGGAGAGCAACAAGGAGCAGTGGAGAGCAACAAGGAGCAGTGGAGAGCAACAAGGAACAGTGGAGAGCAACAAGGAACAGTGGAGAGCAACAAGGAGCAGTGGAGAGCAACAAGGAACAGTGGAGAGCAACAAGGAGCAGTGGAGAGCAACAAGGAGCAGTGGAGAGCAACAAGGAGCAGTGGAGAGCAACAAGGAGCAGTGGAGAGCAACAAGGAACAGTGGAGAGCAACAAGGAGCAGTGGAGAGCAACAAGGAACAGTGGAGAGCAACTAGGAGCAGTGGAGAGCAACAAGGAGCAGTGGAGAGAAACAAGGAGCAGTGGAGAGCAACAAGGAACAGTGGAGAGCAACAAGGAACAGTGGAGAGCAACTAGGAACAGTGGAGAGCAACAAGGAGCAGTGGAGAGCAACAAGGAGCAGTGGAGAGCAACAAGGAGCAGTGGAGAGCAACAAAAAACAGTGGAGAGCAACAAGGAACAGTGGAGAGCAACTAGGAGGAACAGTGGAGAGCAACAAGGAGCAGTGGAGAGAAACAAGGAACAGTGGAGAGCAACAAGGAGCAGTGGAGATCAACAAGGAACAGTGGAGAGAAACAAGGAACAGTGGAGAGCAACAAGGAGCAGTGGAGAGCAACAAGGAGCAGTGGAGAGCAACAAGGAGCAGTGGAGAGCAACAAGGAGCAGTGGAGAGCAACAAGGAGCAGTGGAGAGCAACAAGGAACAGTGGAGAGAAACAAGGAACAGTGGAGAGCAACAAGGAACAGTGGAGAGCAACAAGGAGCAGTGGAGAGAAACAAGGAACAGTGGAGAGCAACAAGGAGCAGTGGAGAGCAACAAGGAGCAGTGGAGAGCAACAAGGAGCAGTGGAGAGCAACAAGGAACAGTGGAGAGCAACAAGGAACAGTGGAGAGCAACAAGGAACAGTGGAGAGCAACAAGGAACAGTGGAGAGCAACAAGGAACAGTGGCGAGCAACAAGGAGCAGTGGAGAGCAACAAGGAGCAGTGGAGAGCAACAAGGAACAGTGGAGAGCAACAAGGAGCAGTGGAGAGCAACTAGGAGCAGTGGAGAGCAACAAGGAGCAGTGGAGAGCAACAAGGAGCAGTGGAGAGAAACAAGGAACAGTGGAGAGCAACAAGGAGCAGTGGAGAGAAACAAGGAGCAGTGGAGAGCAACAAGGAGCAGTGGAGAGCAACAAGGAACAGTGGAGAGAAACAAGGAACAGTGGAGAGAAACAAGGTACAGTGGAGAGCAACAAGGAACAGTGGAGAGCAACAAGGAGCAGTGGAGAGCAACAAGGAACAGTGGAGAGCAACAAGGAGCAGTGGAGAGCAACAAGGAGCAGTGGAGAGCAACAAGGAGCAGTGGAGAGAAACAAGGAGCAGTGGAGAGCAACTAGGAACAGTGGAGAGCAACAAGGAACAGTGGAGAGAAACAAGGTACAGTGGAGAGCAACAAGGAACAGTGGAGAGCAACAAGGAGCAGTGGAGAGCAACAAGGAACAGTGGAGAGCAACAAGGAGCAGTGGAGAGCAACAAGGAGCAGTGGAGAGCAACAAGGAACAGTGGAGAGCAACAAGGAGCAGTGGAGAGAAACAAGGAGCAGTGGAGAGAAACAAGGAGCAGTGGAGAGCAACAAGGAGCAGTGGAGAGCAACAAGGAACAGTGGAGAGCAACAAGGAGCAGTGGAGAGCAACTAGGAACAGTGGAGAGCAACAAGGAACAGTGGAGAGCAACAAGGAGCAGTGGAGAGCAACAAGGAGCAGTGGAGAGCAACAAGAAACAGTGGAGAGCAACAAGGAGCAGTGGAGAGCAACAAGGAGCAGTGGAGAGCAACAAGAAACAGTGGAGAGCAACAAGGAGCAGTGGAGAGCAACAAGGAACAGTGGAGAGCAACAAGAAACAGTGGAGAGCAACAAGGAGCAGTGGAGAGCAACAAGAAACAGTGGAGAGCAACAAGGAGCAGTGGAGAGAAACAAGGAACAGTGGAGAGCAACAAGGAACAGTGGAGAGCAACAAGGAGCAGTGGAGAGCAACAAGGAGCAGTGGAGAGCAACAAGGAGCAGTGGAGAGCAACAAGGAGCAGTGGAGAGCAACAAGGAGCAGTGGAGAGCAACAAGGAGCAGTGGAGAGCAACAAGGAACAGTGGAGAGCAACAAGGAACAGTGGAGAGCAACAAGAAACAGTGGAGAGCAACTAGGAGAAGTGGAGATCAACAAGGAACAGTGGAGAGCAACAAGAAGCAGTGGAGAGCAACAAGGAACAGTGGAGAGCAACTAGGAACAGTGGAGAGCAACAAGGAACAGTGGAGAGCAACAAGGAGCAGTGGAGAGCAACTAGGAACAGTGGAGAGCAACAAGGAACAGTGGAGAGCAACAAGGAGCAGTGGAGAGCAACTAGGAACAGTGGAGAGCAACAAGGAGCAGTGGAGAGAAACAAGGAACAGTGGAGAGCAACAAGGAACAGTGGAGAGCAACAAGGAGCAGTGGAGAGCAACTAGGAACAGTGGAGAGCAACAAGGAGCAGTGGAGAGCAACTAGGAGCAGTGGAGAGCAACAAGGAACAGTGGAGAGCAACAAGGAACAGTGGAGAGCAACAAGGAGCAGTGGAGAGCAACTAGGAACAGTGGAGAGCAACAAGGAACAGTGGAGAGCAACAAGGAACAGTGGAGAGCAACAAGAAACAGTGGAGAGCAACTAGGAACAGTGGAGAGCAACAAGGAACAGTGGAGAGCAACAAGGAGCAGTGGAGAGCAACTAGGAACAGTGGAGAGCAACAAGGAACAGTGGAGAGCAACAAGGAACAGTGGAGAGCAACAAGGAGCAGTGGAGAGCAACTAGGAACAGTGGAGAGCAACAAGGAACAGTGGAGAGCAACTAGGAACAGTGGAGAGCAACAAGGAACAGTGGAGAGCAACAAGGAGCAGTGGAGAGCAACTAGGAACAGTGGAGAGCAACAAGGAACAGTGGAGAGCAACAAGGAACAGTGGAGAGCAACAAGGAGTAGTGGAGAGCTACAAGGAACAGTGGAGAGCAACTAGGAGTAGTGGAGAGCAACAAGGAACAGTGGAGAGCAACAAGGAACAGTGGAGAGCAACAAGGAGCAGTGGAGAGCAACAAGGAGCAGTGGAGAGCAACAAGAAACAGTGGAGAGCAACAAGAAACAGTGGAGAGCAACAAGGAGCAGTGGAGAGCAACAAGGAGCAGTGGAGAGCAACAAGGAGCAGTGGAGAGCAACAAGGAACAGTGGAGAGCAACAAGGAGCAGTGGAGAGCAACAAGGAACAGTGGAGAGCAACAAGGAACAGTGGAGAGCAACAAGGAGCAGTGGAGAGCAACAAGGAGCAGTGGAGAGCAACAAGGAGCAGTGGAGAGCAACAAGGAGCAGTGGAGAGCAACAAGGAACAGTGGAGAGCAACAAGGAGCAGTGGAGAGCAACAAGGAACAGTGGAGAGCAACTAGGAGCAGTGGAGAGCAACAAGGAACAGTGGAGAGCAACAAGGAGCAGTGGAGAGCAACAAGGAACAGTGGAGAGCAACAAGGAACAGTGGAGAGCAACAAGGAGCAGTGGAGAGCAACAAGGAACAGTGGAGAGCAACAAGGAGCAGTGGAGAGCAACAAGGAACAGTGGAGAGCAACAAGGAACAGTGGAGAGCAACAAGGAGCAGTGGAGAGCAACAAGGAGCAGTGGAGAGCAACAAGGAGCAGTGGAGAGCAACAAGGAGCAGTGGAGAGCAACAAGGAACAGTGGAGAGCAACAAGGAGCAGTGGAGAGCAACAAGGAACAGTGGAGAGCAACTAGGAGCAGTGGAGAGCAACAAGGAGCAGTGGAGAGCAACAAGGAACAGTGGAGAGAAACAATGAGCAGTGGAGAGCAACAAGGAGCAGTGGAGAGCAACAAGGAACAGTGGAGAGCAACAAGGAGCAGTGGAGAGCAACAAGGAGCAGTGGAGAGCAACAAGGAACAGTGGAGAGCAACTAGGAACAGTGGAGAGCAACAAGGAACAGTGGAGAGCAACAAGGAACAGTGGAGAGCAACAAAAAAACAGTGGAGAGCAACTAGGAACAGTGGAGAGCAACAAGGAACAGTGGAGAGCAACTAGGAGGAACAGTGGAGAGCAACAAGGAACAGTGGAGAGAAACAAGGAACAGTGGAGAGCAACAAGGAGCAGTGGAGAGAAACAAGGAGCAGTAGAGAGAAACAAGGAACAGTGGAGAGAAACAAGGAACAGTGGAGAGCAACAAGGAGCAGTGGAGAGCAACAAGGAACAGTGGAGAGCAACAAGGAGCAGTGGAGAGCAACAAGGAGCAGTGGAGAGCAACAAGGAGCAGTAGAGAGAAACAAGGAACAGTGGAGAGCAACAAGGAGCAGTGGAGAGAAACAAGGAGCAGTAGAGAGAAACAAGGAACAGTGGAGAGCAACAAGGAACAGTGGAGAGCAACAAGGAGCAGTGGAGAGCAACAAGGAGCAGTGGAGAGCAACTAGGAACAGTGGAGAGCAACTAGGAACAGTGGAGAGCAACAAGGAACAGTGGAGAGCAACTAGGAGGAACAGTGGAGAGCAACAAGGAACAGTGGAGAGCAACAAGGAACAGTGGAGAGAAACAAGGAACAGTGGAGAGCAACAAGGAACAGTGGAGAGAAACAAGGAACAGTGGAGAGCAACAAGGAGCAGTGGAGAGCAACAAGGAACAGTGGAGAGAAACAAGGAACAGTGGAGAGCAACAAGGAGCAGTGGAGAGCAACAAGGAGCAGTGGAGAGCAACAAGGAACAGTGGAGAGCAACTAGGAGCAGTGGAGAGCAACAAGGAGCAGTGGAGAGCAACAAGGAGCAGTGGAGAGCAACTAGGAGCAGTGGAGAGCAACAAGGAGCAGTGGAGAGCAACAAGGAGCAGTGGAGAGAAACAAGGAACAGTGGAGAGCAACTAGGAACAGTGGAGAGCAACAAGGAACAGTGGAGAGAAACAAGGAACAGTGGAGAGCAACAAGGAACAGTGGAGAGAAACAAGGAACAGTGGAGAGCAACAAGGAACAGTGGAGAGCAACAAGGAGCAGTGGAGAGAAACAAGGAACAGTGGAGAGAAACAAGGAGCAGTGGAGAGCAACAAGGAGCAGTGGAGAGCAACAAGGAACAGTGGAGAGCAACAAGGAGCAGTGGAGAGCAACAAGGAGCAGTGGAGAGCAACAAGGAACAGTGGAGAGCAACAAGGAGCAGTGGAGAGCAACAAGGAACAGTGGAGAGCAACAAGGAACAGTGGAGAGCAACAAGGAGCAGTGGAGAGCAACAAGGAGCAGTGGAGAGCAACAAGGAACAGTGGAGAGCAACTAGGAGCAGTGGAGAGCAACAAGGAACAGTGGAGAGCAACAAGGAGCAGTGGAGAGCAACAAGGAGCAGTGGAGAGCAACAAGGAACAGTGGAGAGCAACAAGGAGCAGTGGAGAGCAACTAGGAGGAACAGTGGAGAGCAACAAGGAACAGTGGAGAGCAACTAGGAGGAACAGTGGAGAGCAACAAGGAACAGTGGAGAGAAACAAGGAACAGTGGAGAGCAACAAGGAGCAGTAGAGAGAAACAAGGAACAGTGGAGAGCAACAAGGAACAGTGGAGAGCAACAAGGAGCAGTGGAGAGCAACAAGGAGCAGTGGAGAGCAACAAGGAGCAGTGGAGAGCAACAAGGAGCAGTGGAGAGCAACAAGGAGCAGTGGAGAGAAACAAGGAACAGTGGAGAGCAACAAGGAGCAGTGGAGAGCAACTAGGAACAGTGGAGAGCAACTAGGAACAGTGGAGAGCAACAAGGAACAGTGGAGAGCAACTAGGAGGAACAGTGGAGAGCAACAAGGAACAGTGGAGAGCAACAAGGAACAGTGGAGAGAAACAAGGAACAGTGGAGAGCAACAAGGAACAGTGGAGAGAAACAAGGAACAGTGGAGAGCAACAAGGAACAGTGGAGAGCAACAAGGAGCAGTTGAGAGAAACAAGGAACAGTGGAGAGAAACAAGGAGCAGTGGAGAGCAACAAGGAACAGTGGAGAGCAACAAGGAGCAGTGGAGAGCAACAAGGAACAGTGGAGAGCAACAAGGAGCAGTGGAGAGCAACAAGGAACAGTGGAGAGAAACAAGGAACAGTGGAGAGCAACAAGGAGCAGTGGAGAGCAACAAGGAGCAGTGGAGAGCAACAAGGAACAGTGGAGAGCAACTAGGAGCAGTGGAGAGCAACAAGGAGCAGTGGAGAGCAACAAGGAGCAGTGGAGAGCAACTAGGAGCAGTGGAGAGCAACAAGGAGCAGTGGAGAGCAACAAGGAGCAGTGGAGAGAAACAAGGAACAGTGGAGAGCAACTAGGAACAGTGGAGAGCAACAAGGTACAGTGGAGAGAAACAAGGAACAGTGGAGAGCAACAAGGAACAGTGGAGAGCAACAAGGAACAGTGGAGAGAAACAAGGAACAGTGGAGAGCAACAAGGAACAGTGGAGAGCAACAAGGAACAGTGGAGAGCAACAAGGAACAGTGGAGAGAAACAAGGAACAGTGGAGAGCAACAAGGAACAGTGGAGAGCAACAAGGAGCAGTGGAGAGAAACAAGGAACAGTGGAGAGAAACAAGGAGCAGTGGAGAGCAACAAGGAGCAGTGGAGAGCAACAAGGAACAGTGGAGAGCAACAAGGAGCAGTGGAGAGCAACAAGGAGCAGTGGAGAGCAACAAGGAACAGTGGAGAGCAACAAGGAACAGTGGAGAGCAACAAGGAGCAGTGGAGAGCAACTAGGAGTAGTGGAGAGCAACAAGGAACAGTGGAGAGCAACAAGGAACAGTGGAGAGCAACAAGGAGCAGTGGAGAGCAACAAGGAGCAGTGGAGAGCAACAAGAAACAGTGGAGAGCAACAAGAAACAGTGGAGAGCAACAAGGAGCAGTGGAGAGCAACAAGGAGCAGTGGAGAGCAACAAGGAGCAGTGGAGAGCAACAAGGAACAGTGGAGAGCAACAAGGAGCAGTGGAGAGCAACAAGGAACAGTGGAGAGCAACAAGGAACAGTGGAGAGCAACAAGGAGCAGTGGAGAGCAACAAGGAGCAGTGGAGAGCAACAAGGAGCAGTGGAGAGCAACAAGGAGCAGTGGAGAGCAACAAGGAACAGTGGAGAGCAACAAGGAGCAGTGGAGAGCAACAAGGAACAGTGGAGAGCAACTAGGAGCAGTGGAGAGCAACAAGGAACAGTGGAGAGCAACAAGGAGCAGTGGAGAGCAACAAGGAACAGTGGAGAGCAACAAGGAACAGTGGAGAGCAACAAGGAGCAGTGGAGAGCAACAAGGAACAGTGGAGAGCAACAAGGAGCAGTGGAGAGCAACAAGGAACAGTGGAGAGCAACAAGGAACAGTGGAGAGCAACAAGGAGCAGTGGAGAGCAACAAGGAGCAGTGGAGAGCAACAAGGAGCAGTGGAGAGCAACAAGGAGCAGTGGAGAGCAACAAGGAACAGTGGAGAGCAACAAGGAGCAGTGGAGAGCAACAAGGAACAGTGGAGAGCAACTAGGAGCAGTGGAGAGCAACAAGGAGCAGTGGAGAGCAACAAGGAACAGTGGAGAGAAACAATGAGCAGTGGAGAGCAACAAGGAGCAGTGGAGAGCAACAAGGAACAGTGGAGAGCAACAAGGAGCAGTGGAGAGCAACAAGGAGCAGTGGAGAGCAACAAGGAACAGTGGAGAGCAACTAGGAACAGTGGAGAGCAACAAGGAACAGTGGAGAGCAACAAGGAACAGTGGAGAGCAACAAAAAAACAGTGGAGAGCAACTAGGAACAGTGGAGAGCAACAAGGAACAGTGGAGAGCAACTAGGAGGAACAGTGGAGAGCAACAAGGAACAGTGGAGAGAAACAAGGAACAGTGGAGAGCAACAAGGAGCAGTGGAGAGAAACAAGGAGCAGTAGAGAGAAACAAGGAACAGTGGAGAGAAACAAGGAACAGTGGAGAGCAACAAGGAGCAGTGGAGAGCAACAAGGAACAGTGGAGAGCAACAAGGAGCAGTGGAGAGCAACAAGGAGCAGTGGAGAGCAACAAGGAGCAGTAGAGAGAAACAAGGAACAGTGGAGAGCAACAAGGAGCAGTGGAGAGAAACAAGGAGCAGTAGAGAGAAACAAGGAACAGTGGAGAGCAACAAGGAACAGTGGAGAGCAACAAGGAGCAGTGGAGAGCAACAAGGAGCAGTGGAGAGCAACTAGGAACAGTGGAGAGCAACTAGGAACAGTGGAGAGCAACAAGGAACAGTGGAGAGCAACTAGGAGGAACAGTGGAGAGCAACAAGGAACAGTGGAGAGCAACAAGGAACAGTGGAGAGAAACAAGGAACAGTGGAGAGCAACAAGGAACAGTGGAGAGAAACAAGGAACAGTGGAGAGCAACAAGGAGCAGTGGAGAGCAACAAGGAACAGTGGAGAGAAACAAGGAACAGTGGAGAGCAACAAGGAGCAGTGGAGAGCAACAAGGAGCAGTGGAGAGCAACAAGGAACAGTGGAGAGCAACTAGGAGCAGTGGAGAGCAACAAGGAGCAGTGGAGAGCAACAAGGAGCAGTGGAGAGCAACTAGGAGCAGTGGAGAGCAACAAGGAGCAGTGGAGAGCAACAAGGAGCAGTGGAGAGAAACAAGGAACAGTGGAGAGCAACTAGGAACAGTGGAGAGCAACAAGGAACAGTGGAGAGAAACAAGGAACAGTGGAGAGCAACAAGGAACAGTGGAGAGAAACAAGGAACAGTGGA
Organism: Notolepis coatsorum; assembly: GCF_963971535.1. NCBI lineage: Eukaryota > Metazoa > Chordata > Actinopteri > Aulopiformes > Paralepididae > Notolepis > Notolepis coatsorum. The sequence continues at coordinate 96,353,610 of NC_140180.1, forward strand.
GAGCAACAAGGAACAGTGGAGAGCAACAAGGAGCAGTGGAGAGAAACAAGGAACAGTGGAGAGAAACAAGGAGCAGTGGAGAGCAACAAGGAGCAGTGGAGAGCAACAAGGAACAGTGGAGAGCAACAAGGAGCAGTGGAGAGCAACAAGGAGCAGTGGAGAGCAACAAGGAACAGTGGAGAGCAACAAGGAGCAGTGGAGAGCAACAAGGAACAGTGGAGAGCAACAAGGAACAGTGGAGAGCAACAAGGAGCAGTGGAGAGCAACAAGGAGCAGTGGAGAGCAACAAGGAACAGTGGAGAGCAACTAGGAGCAGTGGAGAGCAACAAGGAACAGTGGAGAGCAACAAGGAGCAGTGGAGAGCAACAAGGAGCAGTGGAGAGCAACAAGGAACAGTGGAGAGCAACAAGGAGCAGTGGAGAGCAACTAGGAGGAACAGTGGAGAGCAACAAGGAACAGTGGAGAGCAACTAGGAGGAACAGTGGAGAGCAACAAGGAACAGTGGAGAGAAACAAGGAACAGTGGAGAGCAACAAGGAGCAGTAGAGAGAAACAAGGAACAGTGGAGAGCAACAAGGAACAGTGGAGAGCAACAAGGAGCAGTGGAGAGCAACAAGGAGCAGTGGAGAGCAACAAGGAGCAGTGGAGAGCAACAAGGAGCAGTGGAGAGCAACAAGGAGCAGTGGAGAGAAACAAGGAACAGTGGAGAGCAACAAGGAGCAGTGGAGAGCAACTAGGAACAGTGGAGAGCAACTAGGAACAGTGGAGAGCAACAAGGAACAGTGGAGAGCAACTAGGAGGAACAGTGGAGAGCAACAAGGAACAGTGGAGAGCAACAAGGAACAGTGGAGAGAAACAAGGAACAGTGGAGAGCAACAAGGAACAGTGGAGAGAAACAAGGAACAGTGGAGAGCAACAAGGAACAGTGGAGAGCAACAAGGAGCAGTTGAGAGAAACAAGGAACAGTGGAGAGAAACAAGGAGCAGTGGAGAGCAACAAGGAACAGTGGAGAGCAACAAGGAGCAGTGGAGAGCAACAAGGAACAGTGGAGAGCAACAAGGAGCAGTGGAGAGCAACAAGGAACAGTGGAGAGAAACAAGGAACAGTGGAGAGCAACAAGGAGCAGTGGAGAGCAACAAGGAGCAGTGGAGAGCAACAAGGAACAGTGGAGAGCAACTAGGAGCAGTGGAGAGCAACAAGGAGCAGTGGAGAGCAACAAGGAGCAGTGGAGAGCAACTAGGAGCAGTGGAGAGCAACAAGGAGCAGTGGAGAGCAACAAGGAGCAGTGGAGAGAAACAAGGAACAGTGGAGAGCAACTAGGAACAGTGGAGAGCAACAAGGTACAGTGGAGAGAAACAAGGAACAGTGGAGAGCAACAAGGAACAGTGGAGAGCAACAAGGAACAGTGGAGAGAAACAAGGAACAGTGGAGAGCAACAAGGAACAGTGGAGAGCAACAAGGAACAGTGGAGAGCAACAAGGAACAGTGGAGAGAAACAAGGAACAGTGGAGAGCAACAAGGAACAGTGGAGAGCAACAAGGAGCAGTGGAGAGAAACAAGGAACAGTGGAGAGAAACAAGGAGCAGTGGAGAGCAACAAGGAGCAGTGGAGAGCAACAAGGAACAGTGGAGAGCAACAAGGAGCAGTGGAGAGCAACAAGGAGCAGTGGAGAGCAACAAGGAACAGTGGAGAGCAACAAGGAGCAGTGGAGAGCAACAAGGAACAGTGGAGAGCAACAAGGAACAGTGGAGAGCAACAAGGAGCAGTGGAGAGCAACAAGGAGCAGTGGAGAGCAACAAGGAACAGTGGAGAGCAACTAGGAGCAGTGGAGAGCAACAAGGAACAGTGGAGAGCAACAAGGAGCAGTGGAGAGAAACAAGGTACAGTGGAGAGCAGTGGATAGCAACAAGGAACAGTGGAGAGCAACTAGGAGCAGTGGAGAGCAACAAGGAGCAGTGGAGAGCAACAAGGAACAGTGGAGAGCAACTAGGAGCAGTGGAGAGCAACAAGGAACAGTGGAGAGCAACAAGGAGCAGTGGAGAGCAACAAGGAGCAGTGGAGAGCAACAAGGAGCAGTGGAGAGCAGTGGATAGCAACAAGGAACAGTGGAGAGCAACTAGGAACAGTGGAGAGCAACAAGGAACAGTGGAGAGCAACAAGGAACAGTGGAGAGCAACAAGGAACAGTGGAGAGCAACTAGGAGCAGTGGAGAGCAACAAGGAACAGTGGAGAGCAACTAGGAACAGTGGAGAGCAACAAGGAGCAGTGGAGAGCAACAAGGAACAGTGGAGAGCAACAAGGAGCAGTGGAGAGCAACAAGGAACAGTGGAGAGCAACTAGGAGCAGTGGAGAGAAACAAGGAGCAGTGGAGAGCAACAAGGAACAGTGGAGAGCAACTAGGAGCAGTGGAGAGCAACAAGGAACAGTGGAGAGCAACTAGGAGCAGTGGAGAGCAACAAGGAACAGTGGAGAGCAACAAGGAGCAGTGGTGAGCAACAAGGAGCAGTGGAGAGCAACAAGGAGCAGTGGAGAGCAACAAGGAACAGTGGAGAGCAACAAGGAACAGTGGAGAGCAACTAGGAGCAGTGGAGAGCAACAAGGAGCAGTGGAGAGCAGTGGAGAGCAACAAGGAACAGTGGAGAGCAACAAGGAGAAGTGGAGAGCAACAAGGAGCAGTGGAGAGCAACTAGGAGCAGTGGAGAGCAACAAGGAACAGTGGAGAGCAACAAGGAGCAGTGGTGAGCAACAAGGAGCAGTGGAGAGCAACAAGGAGCAGTGGAGAGCAACAAGGAGCAGTGGAGAGCAACAAGGAACAGTGGAGAGCAACTAGGAGCAGTGGAGAGAAACAAGGAGCAGTGGAGAGCAACAAGGAACAGTGGAGAGCAACAAGGAGCAGTGGAGAGCAACAAGGAGCAGTGGAGAGAAACAAGGAGCAGTGGAGAGCAACAAGGAACAGTGGAGAGCAACTAGGAACAGTGGAGAGCAACTAGGAACAGTGGAGAGCAACAAGGAACAGTGGTGAGCAACAAGGAGCAGTGGAGAGCAACAAGGAGCAGTGGAGAGCAACAAGGAGCAGTGGAGAGCAACAAGGAACAGTGGAGAGCAACTAGGAGCAGTGGAGAGAAACAAGGAGCAGTGGAGAGCAACAAGGAACAGTGGAGAGCAACAAGGAACAGTGGAGAGCAACAAGGAACAGTGGAGAGCAACAAGGAGCAGTGGAGAGCAACAAGGAACAGTGGAGAGCAACAAGGAACAGCTGAGAGCAGTGAGAAGCTCATTACAGATCCTGTGCTGAACACGCTGCAGTTTGCGTACAGAGCCAACAGATCCACAGAGGACGCTGTGAACATGGCTCTGCACTACATGCTGGAACATCTGGATTGCGCTGGCATCTACGTCAGGATCTTGTATGTGGACTTCAGCTCAGCCTTTAACACCACCCTTCCACCCATCCTGGAGCACCAGCTATCCCTGCTGCAGGTGCCGGCCTCCACTCACAGGTGGATTACGGACTTCCTGTCCAACAGGTCTCAGCAGGGGTGAAGCTGGGGAAGAGCATTTCCAGCTCTAGGTCCACCAGCACCGGTTCCCCGCAGGGCTGCGTCCTGTCCCCACTACTGTTCTCCCTTTACACCAACAGCTGCGTTTCTCTCCACCCCTCGGTCAAGCTCGTAAAATTTGCTGACGACACCACCCTGGTGGGCCTCATCTCCAGGGGGGACGAGTCGGCCTACAGGAGGGAGATCGAGAGGCTGCAGAGTTGGTGCAGCTGCAACAACCTGTAGCTCAATGCTTAAAAAACAGTGGAGATGGTGGTGGATTTTCCAGAGGAAAGCAGCCCCGCCCCCTCCAATCATGCTGGGAGGCACCCAGGTGGCCTCCGTGGAGTCATGCCTTTTCTGGGCATGACCATCTCCCGGGATCTGAAGTGGGAGCTTAACACCATGGCCCTGCTGAAAAAGGCCCAGAAGAGGATGTTCTTCCTCCGGCAGCTGAATAAGTTCAGACTGCCGAAAACCATTATGGCCCAATTCTACACGGCCATTATTGAATCCATCCTCACCCACTCCATCATCTTCTGGCTCCCCGCCACAGCGGCAAAGGATCTCGCCAAGCTGCAGCGGGTGATTCGCTCTGCGGAGAGGGTGATCGGCTGTCCCCTGCCCTCCGACAGGTCCCTGCACGACTCCAGAGCGCTGAAGAGAGCAAAGACGATCATGGCCGACCCCTCCCATCCCAGCCTCTTCACCCTGCTCCCCTCTGGGAGAAGGATGCGGATACCGAAGGCTGTGAAAGCGCGACACATACTGTGCTTGTTCCCCTCAGTCGCCAGGCTGATCAATGACTCAGGCCCTCCCCCCCTGCCCCCAAGTGACACTGGCACAATGACACTTGCAAAATACTGCACTGGTCTAACTGGAACTCTGCACTTTACACTTTATATATATATATATATAATATATAATATAAGAAAGAATGAAAGAATAGGAAAGAATAAATAAAAAAAACAATTAACAAAAAAATATTCAGCAACATCTTGTGACAACATACAATTCACTTTCTCACTGTTCTCCACTGCTCCTCACTGCTCCTCACTGCTCCTCACTGCTCCTCACTGCTCCTCACTGCTCCTCACTGCTCCTCATTGCTCCTCATTGCTCCTCACTGCTCCTCACTGCTCTCCACTGCTCGTTGTTGCTCTCCACTGTTTCTTGTTGCTCCTCACTGTTCCTTGTTGCTCCTCACTGTAATGAATTTGAATGAATGAAATGAAACAATTTACTCAAGCCTAGTAACAGACACAGTATTTCTGACACTGGGAATACATTCCCTGAGATCCATAGATGATAGATCCATTATATATATATATTAGGGCTGTCCGTTTATCACGTTAATTAGATTAATTAATTACACAGCAAATTATCGCGTTATGAAAATTTACTCAAAATGTATTAAAAAAAAAAATCCATAAGAACGTAGAATACACATTTACAGACTTTCTTTTTAATATGGTCCATTTGCATGTTCTTGGTATCTGATTCTAGGGACATCTATGGATCTCAGGGAATGTATTCCCAGTGTCAGAAATACTGTGTCTGTTACTAGGCTTGAGTAAATTGTTTCATTTCATTAATTCAAATTCATTACAGTGAGGAGCAACAAGGAACAGTGAGGAGCAACAAGAAACAGTGGAGAGCAACAACGAGCAGTGGAGAGCAGTGAGGAGCAGTGAGGAGCAGTGAGGAGCAGTGAGGAGCAGTGAGGAGCAGTGAGGAGCAGTGAGGAGCAGTGGAGAGCAGTGAGAAAGTGAATTGTATGTTGTCACAAGATGTTGCTGAATATTTTTTTGTTAATTGTTTTTTTTATTTATTCTTTCCTATTCTTTCATTCTTTCTTCCTCATCTATGCTGTGGCATGCTGGGGGGCTACATCAACTTAAGGGACACCAACAAACGGAACAATCCATCCATCCACCTACCTATCTATCTTCTCCACCTCTGTAAGTCCTCTCAGTCTGCCTTCTGTTTCAGTAGATACATTCAAATTGGTACATTTTGCATGTGAATTCGGTACGTGCATTCACTCAGGTTTTCTGCCTTTTTGCGATAGGCCACTCCCATTGCCATGCCTACTTTTAGCCAATTGGGATGAACACACACACCTTCACACACACCTCACACACACACACACACACACACACACACACACACACACACACACACACACACACACACACACACACACACACACACACACACACACACACACACACACACACACACACACACACACACCCACACACACACACACACACACACACACACACACACCAATTCCAGCTTCCTAGGGCTAAACCTTAGGTCACTTGAAAGTATGGAAATGTATGTGGACCAACCAACCGACCAAGCGGGAAGAAAAAGTCTGCCTCAAAGGTTTGATTGATTGATTGAAAACTTTATTAACAGATTGCATAATGGGTACAGTACAGTACAGCTCAATACATACAATTGTTAAGGGGATGCAGACCAGAGAAAGACTTTCGTCTTGTTTACATCAGGGTCCCCCATTTTCAATTCATCATAACATGACACACACGACATACAGATAGACAGTACTGCTACATCTATACATTTATGACATACCAGATTTGCAAATACAGTACTGTTGTTGATACAAAAATAGGCCAGAAAAGAGAGTATATACATTTGACGTAGAAACTGTACATTGGCGTCACAAGCACTACCTATTATAAGAACGAGGCCTGCCAAACTGAATCTTCTGCCTGTTAAAAAGTAGAATTAGTGAATTAGGACAGCTAGAATTAGAACCATTAGGGGGCAAAAAACTAATTAACAGCTTTGAGGTCACCAAGCAATTTGGTCACGGGTGACAGTACTGTATGTGTAAATAACCAAATGATGGTCTCTTTTCAGTTATAGCATGGAGCAAAGAATCCTTGAGGGTAATGTCTAGAGACTTGTATCCCATACTTGTATTTTTAGATGTGAGGTACCTCTATGACCGGCAACTACCTCACTCACTCACTCACTCACTTACTCACTCACTCACTCACTCACTCACTCACTCACTCACTCACTCACTCACTCACTCACTCACTCACTCACTCACTCACTCACTCACTCACTCACTCACTCACTCACTCACTCACTCACTCACTCACTCACTCACTCACACGGCAATTCACTCAGTTAACCACCCTGCCCCTAGTGGTGGTTCACAGGCACAGCACTTGGTGTAAGACTAGTATAATCTATGTAAGGATGCTTCACATCTATGACCTTCAGTTCTGTGCTTCACCTGTACTGTGCACACCAGGGAGCACCATATACATTTGTGATTGTTTTTTTCACATCACATCCTGTCATTCAGTGTCGATGGTCAAATTTGATATATATATATATATATATATATATATATATATATATATATGCAGCAATCAAATGTCGATTGTTACAATGAAATGTATAAAAACAGCTATATATCCATGGGGTATCACTGCGCCCTTTACGTGCACCTTACAAAAGCACTGGACAAAAGTGTACGTTCACACTAATAAAACAAATTGTCTATTGGCTGAGCAGCCAGGCATTCGTGTGACATCGTGTCCGGAATCAATCAGGAAATAGCTAACAGCTAATAGTTGTTGTTGTCGTCGTCGAAAATGTATAATATTTGGGCTGTCAGTTTATCGCGTTAATTAGATAAATTAATTACACAGCAAATTATCGCGTTATGAGAATTTACTCAAAATGTATTACAAACAAAAAAAGTAATTTTTTTCCCTTTTTTAAATAACATTTTCTTTTATCTCATTCATTCCATAAGAACGTAGAATACACATTTACAGACTTTTTTTTATATGGTCCATTTGCATGTTCTTGGTATCTGATTCTAGGGACATCTATGAATCTCAAGGAATGTATTCCCAGTGTCAGAAATACTGTGTCTGTTACTAGGCTTGAGTCAATTGTAATGAACCAAATCAATTAAATTTTTTTCTCTGACTGTGAATAACACCATGCTAAAATTGACCAGACCTGAAAAATCTAAGCAAATTAATAGATGGAAGATGATTAAACAGAATGTTTTGTACATACAGTACTGAATTCTGCCATCCGGACACATGCAATTTGAAATATAATTATAGAATATAGAATATCAGGCATAAAATGGTTATGCGATTAAAATGCGATTAATTAGATTAATTAATTACAAATCCTGTAATTAATTAGATTCTTTTTTTAATCGCCTGACAGCACTAATAATAATCACAAGATACATTCAGTGCTGGATCTAACAAACATTTATTTATGGGGACACATTTATGGAGTGTTCCAGACCGGACTGCAACGCTTCTGGAAGGTTTAGAATGACACACAATGGCGTTTCCAATTCGTACGGTGATGGTCTACCGGCAGCAAAAAAAGTGAGTCTCTCAGTCTCTGTGTTATGATAATATCATGTTATGATACAAAATGTAACGGTAGTGCTATAACACCTGCCCATGGGTTTGACAATCTCTACGGGTTAATGTAAGGGATAGGTTAATAAATAACATTTTACATAAAAGATTATGAAAAGTTACAGCTTTGCAGCGAGGCCAAAAAGTGTCTCATCGGGTAGGAACTGCCAACAGGTTGAACTTCAAAGGTATAATCTGTAATGCCATCAAACAGCGCCCTCTAGGCGAAAGAGCCCCGCTTGGTATTGCGCTTTGTTCACTTACATTTTTTGGTTGGAGTTTAGTAATACTGTAATACTCCAGACCCCTCTTGGTAGAGCCTGAGGTGTAGCCAGCACGGTGGTGTAGTGGTCGCCTCACAGCTAGAAGGTCCTGGGTTCGATGCCTCCTTGGGGACCAGGTTGCCGCGTTGCCAGGTACCCAGGTGCCTTTCTGTGTGGAGTTTGCATGTTCTCCCCCCGTACTCGCAAGGGTTTCCCCTCCCAATAAGATAAACCCAATGGAAAAACATGCAGAACAGATCGCTAATGCTGTCGTGTCCCTGACGAAGACGGACAGGAGCATTAGGATTGGTCCCCGGGCGCGCCCTTGTCTGCACCCGGCTGCCCTTGGTGGCAGTGGTACTTCCATTGGTGGTTCGCAACTCGACGTTAGGTCGAGTTGAAAATGTAACGTAACGTTAATAAATGCTCTGGAGCAATCTCTCTCTCTGTCTCTCGGATCAATCCAATAAATAATTAACACATGTATATGTTGTCATTTTAAACAACTCACCATTCATTCATTCATATATTATGCATCAGCAGCAGCAAAATTAATGTTATAGTTCACAACACAGCAGCGCGTTTTGAAGTGC
>NC_140180.1:96362648-96410148 GCF_963971535.1 Notolepis coatsorum
AAACAAGGTGGCCTATTTGGATGTTGGTTCCTAATGTGAAAAACTGTGATTTTATATGTCTGCACTTTATGTGCTCATTTTGTGCCTGTCTTTTTTCTGTTGTGAAGCACTTTGAGCTGCAATTCTTGTATGAAAGGGGCTATACAAATAAAGTGTATTATTATTATTATTATTATTATTAGTGTGGGTGACCTGGCGAAGCCAGGTTGCCACCCACACTATACATATCCATACTCTTTTTATTATTTATTATTTATTTATTCCACCGATTTTGCAAACACTTTGCAACACGTAAGCGTTCGCGCCCCATACACGTGAAAGGTATCAAAACGAGCGGCTTGCCTATGGCAACACCGGTCTCCGAACTCGTAAAGTTTCACCGCACCGTCTGGCTACGAATCGACTTTAAACGGTAAAATATCGGTCCCATTGGGAATGCATTGCATTTTAGAGTGTAGCAGCTGAAATAATCTTTTTCCCCCTACCTTGGGTGAATTGCGAGTGTGATCTCAATTTTGGACGTAGAAATAAAACAAACACATCAAAACGATGACACGGCTGTCAACCCGCTCACAAAAGAAAAATAAATGGAATTGGACATTTCTATCTCAACTGACGACCATTTGTTTGAAGGTTCTCCTCCCCATTGACCGCCATGCAATCGCACTCTAGAAATCACATTTTTCACACTATTTTTTAGCCTTCTGTTCCGATCGCCGAAGGAGTGCCACAATATCGCACGAATGTCACAATATCGCGCACAACCCTTCGCCTACTCGTTGTAGTGCTCATGTGCGCGTCACAACGCTTCATCTCTTATAGTTTTCTTTTAATCAACAATGCAGTCATGCATCTGCCTCCATAGAAATGCATTGGATAGAAAATATGCAAGTCATAGTGATTGCTTCACCTGTGTGGCTCATGGCTCACTCATGATTGGTTCAGCTGTGTGGCTCGTGGCTGAGCTGCCAATGACATCATCCACTTAACCCATCATTGGCCATCACTGTGTTGCACTACTGAATTGCTGACAGCGCCCTCTGTCTTGTGGGTTGTGTCATTGTACTCAGTAGGGATATCCTCTTTCATTTTTCATTGGTCCATGTTGACCACCTTTCATTGGTCGATGTTGACCACTCCCCCGATCCTTAGACCACGCCCCCTTAGGCCACACCCCCTCAGTGTATCTCTTGAACCGTTTGTCGTAGAGACTTGCGGATTGTGCCATTGTACTCGGTGTAATAGTGTAATAGTGTGTAATAGTGTAATAGTGTAATAGTGTGTAATAGTGTAATAGTGTGTAATAGTGTAATAGTGTAATAGTGTGTAATAGTGTAATAGTGTGTAATAGTGTAATAGTGTAATAGTGTGTAATAGTGTAATAGTGTGTAATAGTGTAATAGTGTGTAATAGTGTAATATTGTGTAATAGTGTAATAGTGTAATAGTGTGTAATAGTGTAATAGTGTAATAGTGTGTAATAGTGTAATAGTGTATAATAGTGTGTAATAGTGTAATAGTGTAATAGTGTGTAATAGTGTGTAATAGTGTAATAGTGTGTAATAGTGTAATAGTGTGTAATAGTGTAATAGTGTAATAGTGTAATAGTGTGTAATAGTGTAATATTGTGTAATAGTGTAATAGTGTAATAGTGTGTAATAGTGTGTAATAGTGTAATAGTGTGTAATAGTGTGTAATAGTGTAATAGTGTGTAATAGTGTGTAATAGTGTAATAGTGTGTAATAGTGTAATAGTGTGTAATAGTGTAATAGTGTGTAATAGTGTAATAGTGTGTAATAGTGTAATAGTGTAATAGTGTGTAATAGTGTAATAGTGTAATAGTGTAATAGTGTGTAATAGTGTAATAGTGTGTAATAGTGTAATAGTGTAATAGTGTGTAATAGTGTAATAGTGTGTAATAGTGTAATAGTGTAATAGTGTGTAATATTGTGTAATAGTGTAATAGTGTAATAGTGTGTAATAGTGTAATAGTGTAATAGTGTGTAATAGTGTAATAGTGTATAATAGTGTGTAATAGTGTAATAGTGTGTAATAGTGTAATAGTGTAATAGTGTGTAATAGTGTGTAATAGTGTAATAGTGTGTAATAGTGTAATAGTGTGTAATAGTGTAATAGTGTGTAATAGTGTAATAGTGTAATAGTGTGTAATAGTGTAATAGTGTAATAGTGTAATAGTGTGTAATAGTGTAATAGTGTAATAGTGTAATAGTGTGTAATAGTGTGTAATAGTGTGTAATAGTGTAATAGTGTGTAATAGTGTGTAATAGTGTAATAGTGTGTAATAGTGTAATAGTGTGTAATAGTGTAATAGTGTGTAATAGTGTAATAGTGTAATAGTGTGTAATAGTGTAATAGTGTGTAATAGTGTAATAGTGTAATAGTGTGTAATAGTGTAATATTGTGTAATAGTGTAATAGTGTAATAGTGTGTAATAGTGTAATAGTGTGTAATAGTGTAATAGTGTAATAGTGTGTAATAGTGTGTAATAGTGTGTAATAGTGTAATAGTGTGTAATAGTGTAATAGTGTAATAGTGTGTAATAGTGTAATAGTGTGTAATAGTGTAATAGTGTAATAGTGTAATAGTGTGTAATAGTGTGTAATAGTGTAATAGTGTGTAATAGTGTGTAATAGTGTAATAGTGTGTAATAGTGTAATAGTGTGTAATAGTGTAATAGTGTGTAATAGTGTAATAGAGTGTAATAGTGTGTAATAGTGTAATAGTGTAATAGTGTGTAATAGTGTAATAGTGTAATAGTGTGTAATAGTGTAATAGTGTAATAGTGTGTAATAGTGTAATAGTGTAATAGTGTGTAATAGTGTAATAGTGTAATAGTGTGTAATAGTGTGTAATAGTGTAATAGCGTGTAATAGTGTAATAGCGTGTAATAGTGTAATAGTGTGTAATAGTGTAATAGTGTGTAATAGTGTAATAGTGTGTAATAGTGTAATAGTGTGTAATAGTGTAATAGTGTAATAGTGTGTAATAGTGTAATATTGTGTAATAGTGTAATAGTGTAATAGTGTAATAGTGTAATAGTGTGTAATAGTGTAATAGTGTGTAATAGTGTAATAGTGTGTAATAGTGTGTAATAGTGTAATAGTGTGTAATAGTGTAATAGTGTGTAATAGTGTAATAGTGTAATAGTGTGTAATGGTGTAATAGTGTAATAGTGTGTAATAGTGTAATAGTGTAATAGTGTAATAGTGTAATAGTGTGTAATAGTGTAATAGTGTAATAGTGTGTAATAGTGTAATAGTGTGTAATAGTGTAATAGTGTGTAATAGTGTAATAGTGTAATAGTGTGTAATAGTGTAATAGTGTGTAATAGTGTAATAGTGTAATAGTGTGTAATAGTGTAATAGTGTGTAATAGTGTAATAGTGTGTAATAGTGTAATAGTGTAATAGTGTGTAATAGTGTAATAGTGTGTAATAGTGTAATAGTGTAATAGTGTGTAATAGTGTAATAGTGTGTAATAGTGTGTAATAGTGTAATAGTGTAATAGTGTAATAGTGTGTAATAGTGTAATAGTGTAATAGTGTGTAATAGTGTAATAGTGTAATAGTGTGTAATAGTGTAATAGTGTAATAGTGTAATAGTGTGTAATAGTGTGTAATAGTGTAATAGTGTGTAATAGTGTGTAATAGTGTAATAGTGTGTAATAGTGTAATAGTGTAATAGTGTGTAATAGTGTAATAGTGTGTAATAGTGTGTAATAGTGTTATAGTGTAATAGTGTGTAATCGTGTAATAGTGTGTAATAGTGTGTAATAGTGTGTAATAGTGTAATAGTGTGTAATAGTGTAATAGTGTTGCGGGTTGTGTCGTTGCACTCAGTAGGGATATCCTCTTTCATTGGTCTATGTTGACCACTCCCCCGATCCTTAGGCCGCGCCCCCTTTTTGTATCCTTTGAACCGTTTGTCATAGAGACTCGCGAGAGACCCTCTCCCCCGTTGGCCGGCGGTGCACAGGCGTCACCCACACTTTCACAATTTCCCCCGCGCGGAATTGTCTAGTTAGTGTGGGTGACCTGGCGAAGCCAGGTTGCCACCCACACTATACATATCCATACTCTTTTTATTAGTGTGGGTGACCTGGCGAAGCCAGGTTGCCACCCACACTATACATATCCATACTCTTTTTATTTATAATTATTATTCTTTATTCCACCGATTTTGCAAACACTTTGCAACACGTAAGCGTTCGCGCCCCATACACGTGAAAGGTATCAAAACGAGCGGCTTGCCTATGGCAACACCGGTCTCCGAACTCGTAAAGTTTCACCGCACCGTCTGGCTACGAATCGACTTTAAACGGTAAAATATCGGTCCCATTGGGAATGCATTGCATTTTAGAGTGTAGCAGCTGAAATAATCTTTTTCCCCCTACCTTGGGTGAATTGCGAGTGTGATCTCAATTTTGGACGTAGAAATAAAACAAACACATCAAAACGATGACACGGCTGTCAACCCGCTCACAAAAGAAAAATAAATGGAATTGGACATTTCTATCTCAACTGACGACCATTTGTTTGAAGGTTCTCCTCCCCATTGACCGCCATGCAATCGCACTCTAGAAATCACATTTTTCACACTATTTTTTAGCCTTCTGTTCCGATCGCCGAAGGAGTGCCACAATATCGCACGAATGTCACAATATCGCGCACAACCCTTCGCCTACTCGTTGTAGTGCTCATGTGCGCGTCACAACGCTTCATCTCTTATAGTTTTCTTTTAATCAACAATGCAGTCATGCATCTGCCTCCATAGAAATGCATTGGATAGAAAATATGCAAGTCATAGTGATTGCTTCACCTGTGTGGCTCATGGCTCACTCATGATTGGTTCAGCTGTGTGGCTCGTGGCTGAGCTGCCAATGACATCATCCACTTAACCCATCATTGGCCATCACTGTGTTGCACTACTGAATTGCTGACAGCGCCCTCTGTCTTGTGGGTTGTGTCATTGTACTCAGTAGGGATATCCTCTTTCATTTTTCATTGGTCCATGTTGACCACCTTTCATTGGTCGATGTTGACCACTCCCCCGATCCTTAGACCACGCCCCCTTAGGCCACACCCCCTCAGTGTATCTCTTGAACCGTTTGTCGTAGAGACTTGCGGATTGTGCCATTGTACTCGGTGTAATAGTGTAATAGTGTGTAATAGTGTAATAGTGTAATAGTGTGTAATAGTGTAATAGTGTGTAATAGTGTAATAGTGTAATAGTGTGTAATAGTGTAATAGTGTGTAATAGTGTAATAGTGTAATAGTGTGTAATAGTGTAATAGTGTGTAATAGTGTAATAGTGTGTAATAGTGTAATATTGTGTAATAGTGTAATAGTGTAATAGTGTGTAATAGTGTAATAGTGTAATAGTGTGTAATAGTGTAATAGTGTATAATAGTGTGTAATAGTGTGTAATAGTGTAATAGTGTAATAGTGTGTAATAGTGTGTAATAGTGTAATAGTGTGTAATAGTGTAATAGTGTGTAATAGTGTAATAGTGTAATAGTGTAATAGTGTGTAATAGTGTAATATTGTGTAATAGTGTAATAGTGTAATAGTGTGTAATAGTGTGTAATAGTGTAATAGTGTGTAATAGTGTGTAATAGTGTAATAGTGTGTAATAGTGTGTAATAGTGTAATAGTGTGTAATAGTGTAATAGTGTGTAATAGTGTAATAGTGTGTAATAGTGTAATAGTGTGTAATAGTGTAATAGTGTAATAGTGTGTAATAGTGTAATAGTGTAATAGTGTAATAGTGTGTAATAGTGTAATAGTGTGTAATAGTGTAATAGTGTAATAGTGTGTAATAGTGTAATAGTGTGTAATAGTGTAATAGTGTAATAGTGTGTAATATTGTGTAATAGTGTAATAGTGTAATAGTGTGTAATAGTGTAATAGTGTAATAGTGTGTAATAGTGTAATAGTGTATAATAGTGTGTAATAGTGTAATAGTGTGTAATAGTGTAATAGTGTAATAGTGTGTAATAGTGTGTAATAGTGTAATAGTGTGTAATAGTGTAATAGTGTGTAATAGTGTAATAGTGTGTAATAGTGTAATAGTGTAATAGTGTGTAATAGTGTAATAGTGTAATAGTGTAATAGTGTGTAATAGTGTAATAGTGTAATAGTGTAATAGTGTGTAATAGTGTGTAATAGTGTGTAATAGTGTAATAGTGTGTAATAGTGTGTAATAGTGTAATAGTGTGTAATAGTGTAATAGTGTGTAATAGTGTAATAGTGTGTAATAGTGTAATAGTGTAATAGTGTGTAATAGTGTAATAGTGTGTAATAGTGTAATAGTGTAATAGTGTGTAATAGTGTAATATTGTGTAATAGTGTAATAGTGTAATAGTGTGTAATAGTGTAATAGTGTGTAATAGTGTAATAGTGTAATAGTGTGTAATAGTGTGTAATAGTGTGTAATAGTGTAATAGTGTGTAATAGTGTAATAGTGTAATAGTGTGTAATAGTGTAATAGTGTGTAATAGTGTAATAGTGTAATAGTGTAATAGTGTGTAATAGTGTGTAATAGTGTAATAGTGTGTAATAGTGTGTAATAGTGTAATAGTGTGTAATAGTGTAATAGTGTGTAATAGTGTAATAGTGTGTAATAGTGTAATAGAGTGTAATAGTGTAATAGTGTGTAATAGTGTAATAGTGTAATAGTGTGTAATAGTGTAATAGTGTAATAGTGTGTAATAGTGTAATAGTGTAATAGTGTGTAATAGTGTAATAGTGTAATAGTGTGTAATAGTGTAATAGTGTAATAGTGTGTAATAGTGTGTAATAGTGTAATAGCGTGTAATAGTGTAATAGCGTGTAATAGTGTAATAGTGTGTAATAGTGTAATAGTGTGTAATAGTGTAATAGTGTGTAATAGTGTAATAGTGTGTAATAGTGTAATAGTGTAATAGTGTGTAATAGTGTAATATTGTGTAATAGTGTAATAGTGTAATAGTGTAATAGTGTAATAGTGTGTAATAGTGTAATAGTGTGTAATAGTGTAATAGTGTGTAATAGTGTGTAATAGTGTAATAGTGTGTAATAGTGTAATAGTGTGTAATAGTGTAATAGTGTAATAGTGTGTAATGGTGTAATAGTGTAATAGTGTGTAATAGTGTAATAGTGTAATAGTGTAATAGTGTAATAGTGTGTAATAGTGTAATAGTGTAATAGTGTGTAATAGTGTAATAGTGTGTAATAGTGTAATAGTGTGTAATAGTGTAATAGTGTAATAGTGTGTAATAGTGTAATAGTGTGTAATAGTGTAATAGTGTAATAGTGTGTAATAGTGTAATAGTGTGTAATAGTGTAATAGTGTGTAATAGTGTAATAGTGTAATAGTGTGTAATAGTGTAATAGTGTGTAATAGTGTAATAGTGTAATAGTGTGTAATAGTGTAATAGTGTGTAATAGTGTGTAATAGTGTAATAGTGTAATAGTGTAATAGTGTGTAATAGTGTAATAGTGTAATAGTGTGTAATAGTGTAATAGTGTAATAGTGTGTAATAGTGTAATAGTGTAATAGTGTAATAGTGTGTAATAGTGTGTAATAGTGTAATAGTGTGTAATAGTGTGTAATAGTGTAATAGTGTGTAATAGTGTAATAGTGTAATAGTGTGTAATAGTGTAATAGTGTGTAATAGTGTGTAATAGTGTTATAGTGTAATAGTGTGTAATCGTGTAATAGTGTGTAATAGTGTGTAATAGTGTGTAATAGTGTAATAGTGTGTAATAGTGTAATAGTGTTGCGGGTTGTGTCGTTGCACTCAGTAGGGATATCCTCTTTCATTGGTCTATGTTGACCACTCCCCGATCCTTAGGCCGCGCCCCCTTTTTGTATCCTTTGAACCGTTTGTCATAGAGACTCGCGAGAGACCCTCTCCCCCGTTGGCCGGCGGTGCACAGGCGTCACCCACACTTTCACAATTTCCCCCGCGCGGAATTGTCTAGTTATTATTATTCTTTATTCCACCGATTTTGCAAACACTTTGCAACACGTAAGCGTTCGCGCCCCATACACGTGAAAGGTATCAAAACGAGCGGCTTGCCTATGGCAACACCGGTCTCCGAACTCGTAAAGTTTCACCGCACCGTCTGGCTACGAATCGACTTTAAACGGTAAAATATCGGTCCCATTGGGAATGCATTGCATTTTAGAGTGTAGCAGCTGAAATAATCTTTTTCCCCCTACCTTGGGTGAATTGCGAGTGTGATCTCAATTTTGGACGTAGAAATAAAACAAACACATCAAAACGATGACACGGCTGTCAACCCGCTCACAAAAGAAAAATAAATGGAATTGGACATTTCTATCTCAACTGACGACCATTTGTTTGAAGGTTCTCCTCCCCATTGACCGCCATGCAATCGCACTCTAGAAATCACATTTTTCACACTATTTTTTAGCCTTCTGTTCCGATCGCCGAAGGAGTGCCACAATATCGCACGAATGTCACAATATCGCGCACAACCCTTCGCCTACTCGTTGTAGTGCTCATGTGCGCGTCACAACGCTTCATCTCTTATAGTTTTCTTTTAATCAATGTGACAATGCAGTCATGCATCTGCCTCCATAGAAATGCATTGGATAGAAAATATGCAAGTCATAGTGATTGCTTCACCTGTGTGGCTCATGGCTCACTCATGATTGGTTCAGCTGTGTGGCTCGTGGCTGAGCTGCCAATGACATCATCCACTTAACCCATCATTGGCCATCACTGTGTTGCACTACTGAATTGCTGACAGCGCCCTCTGTCTTGTGGGTTGTGTCATTGTACTCAGTAGGGATATCCTCTTTCATTTTTCATTGGTCCATGTTGACCCCCTTTCATTGGTCGATGTTGACCACTCCCCCGATCCTTAGACCACGCCCCCTTAGGCCACACCCCCTCAGTGTATCTCTTGAACCGTTTGTCGTAGAGACTTGCGGTTTGTGCCATTGGTCGATGTTGACCACCTTTCATTGGTCGATGTTGACCACTCCCCCGATCCTTAGACCACGCCCCCTTAGGCCACACCCCCTCAGTGTATCTCTTGAACCGTTTGTCGTAGAGACTTGCGGATTGTGCCATTGTACTCGGTGTAATAGTGTAATAGTGTGTAATAGTGTAATAGTGTGTAATAGTGTAATAGTGTAATAGTGTGTAATAGTGTGTAATAGTGTAATAGTGTAATAGTGTGTAATAGTGTGTAATAGTGTAATAGTGTAATAGTGTGTAATAGTGTAATATTGTGTAATAGTGTAATAGTGTATTAGTGTGTAATAGTGTAATAGTGTGTAATAGTGTGTAATAGTGTAATAGTGTACTAGTGTGTAATAGTGTAATAGTGTGTAATAGTGTAATAGTGTGTAATAGTGTAATAGTGTAATAGTGTGTAATAGTGTAATAGTGTAATAGTGTGTAATAGTGTAATAGTGTGTAATAGTGTAATAGTGTAATAGTGTGTAATAGTACTCCCCCGATCCTTAGACCACGCCCCCTTAGGCCACACCCCCTCAGTGTATCTCTTGAACCGTTTGTCGTAGAGACTTGCGGTTTGTGCCATTGGTCGATGTTGACCACCTTTCATTGGTCGATGTTGACCACTCCCCCGATCCTTAGACCACGCCCCCTTAGGCCACACCCCCTCAGTGTATCTCTTGAACCGTTTGTCGTAGAGACTTGCGGATTGTGCCATTGTACTCGGTGTAATAGTGTAATAGTGTGTAATAGTGTAATAGTGTGTAATAGTGTAATAGTGTAATAGTGTGTAATAGTGTGTAATAGTGTAATAGTGTAATAGTGTGTAATAGTGTGTAATAGTGTAATAGTGTAATAGTGTGTAATAGTGTAATATTGTGTAATAGTGTAATAGTGTATTAGTGTGTAATAGTGTAATAGTGTGTAATAGTGTGTAATAGTGTAATAGTGTACTAGTGTGTAATAGTGTAATAGTGTGTAATAGTGTAATAGTGTGTAATAGTGTAATAGTGTAATAGTGTGTAATAGTGTAATAGTGTAATAGTGTGTAATAGTGTAATAGTGTGTAATAGTGTAATAGTGTAATAGTGTGTAATAGTGTAATAGTGTGTAATAGTGTAATAGTGTAATAGTGTGTAATAGTGTAATAGTGTGTAATAGTGTAATAGTGTGTAATAGTGTAATAGTGTAATAGTGTGTAATAGTGTGTAATAGTGTAATAGTGTAATAGTGTAATAGTGTGTAATAGTGTAATAGAGTAATAGTGTGTAATAGTGTAATAGTGTGTAATAGTGTAATAGTGTAATAGTGTGTAATAGTGTAATAGTGTAATAGTGTAATAGTGTGTAATAGTGTGTAATAGTGTAATAGTGTAATAGTGTGTAATAGTGTAATAGTGTGTAATAGTGTAATAGTGTAATAGTGTGTAATAGTGTGTAATAGTGTAATAGTGTAATAGTGTGTAATAGTGTAATAGTGTGTAATAGTGTAATAGTGTAATAGTGTAATAGTGTGTAATAGTGTAATAGTGTAATAGTGTGTAATAGTGTAATAGTGTAATAGTGTGTAATAGTGTAATAGTGTAATAGTGTGTAATAGTGTAATAGTGTGTAATAGTGTGTAATAGTGTGTAATAGTGTAATAGTGTGTAATAGTGTAATAGTGTAATAGTGTGTAATAGTGTAATAGTGTGCAATAGTGTAATAGTGTAATAGTGTGTAATAGTGTGTAATAGTGTAATAGTGTAATAGTGTGTAATAGTGTAATAGTGTGTAATAGTGTAATAGTGTAATAGTGTGTAATAGTGTAATATTGTGTAATAGTGTAATAGTGTAATAGTGTGTAATAGTGTAATAGTGTATAATAGTGTGTAATAGTGTAATAGTGTGTAATAGTGTAATAGTGTGTAATAGTGTGTAATAGTGTAATAGTGTAATAGTGTAATAGTGTGTAATAGTGTAATAGTGTAATAGTGTGTAATAGTGTGTAATAGTGTAATAGTGTAATAGTGTAATAGTGTGTAATAGTGTAATAGAGTAATAGTGTGTAATAGTGTAATAGTGTGTAATAGTGTAATAGTGTAATAGTGTGTAATAGTGTAATAGTGTAATAGTGTAATAGTGTGTAATAGTGTGTAATAGTGTAATAGTGTAATAGTGTGTAATAGTGTAATAGTGTGTAATAGTGTAATAGTGTAATAGTGTGTAATAGTGTGTAATAGTGTAATAGTGTAATAGTGTGTAATAGTGTAATAGTGTGTAATAGTGTAATAGTGTAATAGTGTAATAGTGTGTAATAGTGTAATAGTGTAATAGTGTGTAATAGTGTAATAGTGTAATAGTGTGTAATAGTGTAATAGTGTAATAGTGTGTAATAGTGTAATAGTGTGTAATAGTGTGTAATAGTGTGTAATAGTGTAATAGTGTGTAATAGTGTAATAGTGTAATAGTGTGTAATAGTGTAATAGTGTGCAATAGTGTAATAGTGTAATAGTGTGTAATAGTGTGTAATAGTGTAATAGTGTAATAGTGTGTAATAGTGTAATAGTGTGTAATAGTGTAATAGTGTAATAGTGTGTAATAGTGTAATATTGTGTAATAGTGTAATAGTGTAATAGTGTGTAATAGTGTAATAGTGTATAATAGTGTGTAATAGTGTAATAGTGTGTAATAGTGTAATAGTGTGTAATAGTGTGTAATAGTGTAATAGTGTGTAATAGTGTAATAGTGTGTAATAGTGTAATAGTGTGTAATAGTGTAATAGTGTAATAGTGTGTAATAGTGTAATAGTGTAATAGTGTAATAGTGTGTAATAGTGTAATATTGTGTAATAGTGTAATAGTGTAATAGTGTGTAATAGTGTAATAGTGTGTAATAGTGTGTAATAGTGTAATAGTGTGTAATAGTGTAATAGTGTGTAATAGTGTAATAGTGTGTAATAGTGTAATAGTGTAATAGTGTGTAATAGTGTAATAGTGTAATAGTGTAATAGTGTGTAATAGTGTAATATTGTGTAATAGTGTAATAGTGTAATAGTGTGTAATAGTGTAATAGTGTGTAATAGTGTGTAATAGTGTAATAGTGTGTAATAGTGTAATAGTGTAATAGTGTGTAATAGTGTGTAATAGTGTGTAATAGTGTAATATTGTGTAATAGTGTAATAGTGTGTAATAGTGTAATAGTGTGTAATAGTGTAATAGTGTAATAGTGTGTAATAGTGTAATAGTGTAATAGTGTAATAGTGTGTAATAGTGTAATAGTGTGTAATAGTGTAATAGTGTGTAATAGTGTGTAATAGTGTAATAGTGTGTAATAGTGTAATAGTGTGTAATAGTGTAATAGTGTGTAATAGTGTAATAGTGTAATAGTGTGTAATAGTGTAATAGTGTAATAGTGTGTAATAGTGTAATAGTGTAATAGTGTAATAGTGTGTAATAGTGTAATAGTGTAATAGTGTAATAGTGTGTAATAGTGTAATAGTGTAATAGTGTGTAATAGTGTAATAGTGTGTAATAGTGTAATAGTGTAATAGTGTGTAATAGTGTGTAATAGTGTAATAGTGTAATAGTGTAATAGTGTAATAGCGTGTAATAGTGTAATAGTGTAATAGTGTAATAGTGTGTAATAGTGTAATAGTGTGTAATAGTGTAATAGTGTAATAGTGTGTAATAGTGTGTAATAGTGTAATAGTGTGTAATAGTGTAATAGTGTGTAATAGTGTAATAGTGTGTAATAGTGTGTAATAGTGTGTAATAGTGTAATATTGTGTAATAGTGTAATAGTGTAATAGTGTTGTGGGTTGTGTCATTGCACTCAGTAGGGATATCCTCTTTGATTGGTCTATGTTGACCACTCCCCCGATCCTTAGGCCGCGCCCCCTTTTTGTATCCTTTGAACCGTTTGTCATAGAGACTCGCGAGAGACCCTCTCCCCCGTTGGCCGGCGGTGCACAGGCGTCACCCACACTTTCACAATTTCCCCCCCGCGGAATTGTCTAGTTAGTGTGGGTGACCTGGCGAAGCCAGGTTGCCACCCACACTATACATATCCATACTCTTTTTATTTATAATTATTATTCTTTATTCCACCGATTTTGCAAACACTTTGCAACACGTAAGCGTTCGCGCCCCATACACGTGAAAGGTATCAAAACGAGCGGCTTGCCTATGGCAACACCGGTCTCCGAACTCGTAAAGTTTCACCGCACCGTCTGGCTACGAATCGACTTTAAACGGTAAAATATCGGTCCCATTGGGAATGCATTGCATTTTAGAGTGTAGCAGCTGAAATAATCTTTTTCCCCCTACCTTGGGTGAATTGCGAGTGTGATCTCAATTTTGGACGTAGAAATAAAACAAACACATCAAAACGATGACACGGCTGTCAACCCGCTCACAAAAGAAAAATAAATGGAATTGGACATTTCTATCTCAACTGACGACCATTTGTTTGAAGGTTCTCCTCCCCATTGACCGCCATGCAATTGCACTCTAGAAATCACATTTTTCACACTATTTTTTAGCCTTCTGTTCCGATCGCCGAAGGAGTGCCACAATATCGCACGAATGTCACAATATCGCGCACAACCCTTCGCCTACTCGTTGTAGTGCTCATGTGCGCGTCACAACGCTTCATCTCTTATAGTTTTCTTTTAATCAATGTGACAATGCAGTCATGCATCTGCCTCCATAAAATGCATTGGATAGAAAATATGCAAGTCATAGTGATTGCTTCACCTGTGTGGCTCATGGCTCACTCATGATTGGTTCAGCTGTGTGGCTCGTGGCTGAGCTGCCAATGACATCATCCACTTAACCCATCATTGGCCATCACTGTGTTGCAGTACTGAATTGCTGACAGCGCCCTCTGTCTTGTGGGTTGTGTCATTGTACTCAGTAGGGATATCCTCTTTCATTTTTCATTGGTCCATGTTGACCACCTTTCATTGGTCGATGTTGACCACTCCCCCGATCATTAGACCACGCCCCCTTAGGCCACACCCCCTCAGTGTATCTCTTGAACCGTTTGTCGTAGAGACTTGCGGATTGTGCCATTGGTCGATGTTGACCACCTTTCATTGGTCGATGTTGACCACTCCCCCTGTTGACCACCTTTCATTGGTCGATGTTGACCACTCCCCCGATCCTTAGACCACGCCCCCTTAGGCCACACCCCCTCAGTGTATCTCTTGAACCGTTTGTCGTAGAGACTTGGGGATTGTGCCATTGGTCGATGTTGACCACCTTTCATTGGTCGATGTTGACCACTCCCCCGATCCTTAGACCACGCCCCCTTAGGCCACACCCCCTCAGTGTATCTCTTGAACCGTTTGTCGTAGAGACTTGCGGATTGTGCCATTGGTCGATGTTGATCGGAAAAATCCGAAAACTCGAAAAAATCCCAAAACTCGGAAAAATCTAAAATCCGAAAAAGTTCAAAAACTCGGAAAAATCCCAAAACCCGAAAACTCGGAAAAATCCGAAAACTCGGAAAAATCTAAAAAGTTCCAAAACTCCGAAAAATCCCAAAACTCGGAAAAATCCGAAAACTCGGAAACATCAAAAATCCGAAAAAGTTCAAAAACTCGGAAAAGTCCGAAAATCCGAAAACTCGGAAAAATCCAAAAACTCGGAAAATTCCGAAAACTCGGAAACATCAAAAATCCGAAAAAGTTCAAAAACTCTGAAAAGTCCGAAAACCCAAAAACTCGGAAAAATCCGAAAACTCGGAAACATCAAAAATCCAAAAAAGTTCAAAAACTCGGAAAAGTCCGAAAACCCAAAAACTCGGAAAAATCCGAAAACTCGGAAACATCAAAAATCCGAAAAAGTTCAAAAACTCGGAAAAGTCCGAAAACCCGAAAACCCGAAAAAATCCAAAAACTCTGAAAATTCCAAAAACTCGGAAACAGCAAAAATCCGAAAAAGTTCAAAAACTCGGAAAAGTCCGAAAACCCAAAAACTCGGAAAAATCCGAAAACTTGAAAAAGTCAGAAAACTCGAAAAGTACGTTTTTGTTTTAGTTCGTTCGTTTTTTTGCGTTTTTGTTTTAGTTCGTTTGTTTTTTTCTCATATAGAGAGTGAGAGAGACAGAGGAGAGAGATAAGTGTGATACAGGCTCATATAGAGAGTGAGAGAGACAGAGGAGGAGAGAGAAGTGTGATACAGGCTCATATAGAGAGTGAGAGAGACAGAGGAGGAGAGAGAAGTGTGATACAGGCTCATATAGAGAGTGAGAGAGTGAACTTTGAAGGCGTTTTTTCCAAAAATTAGTTTTAAGAGTTTTTCCTCATACTCTGAGCCAGAAATCTCCACTTCAGTAGCACTCACATACACCAACCCTTCCAGTTCTATTCATATCTATGTTCTGAAGGTATTTACAGAAGGGTTTGTTGATATCGCATTCATACCCTGATTTATATCACATTTTATTCCTAAAAACATGGCGAAATATGGAATTTCCTCTTTGATTGGTCTATGTTGACCACTCCCCCGATCCTTAGGCCGCGCCCCCTTTTTGTATCCTTTGAACCGTTTGTCATAGAGACTCGCGAGAGACCCTCTCCCCCGTTGGCCGGCGGTGCACAGGCGTCACTCACACTTTCACAATTTCCCCCGCGCGGAATTGTCTAGTTAGTGTGGGTGACCTGGCGAAGCCAGGTTGCCACCCACACTATACATATCCATACTCTTTTTATTTATAATTATTATTCTTTATTCCACCGATTTTGCAAACACTTTGCAACACGTAAGCGTTCGCGCCCCATACACGTGAAAGGTATCAAAACGAGCGGCTTGCCTATGGCAACACCGGTCTCCGAACTCGTAAAGTTTCACCGCACCGTCTGGCTACGAATCGACTTTAAACGGTAAAATATCGGTCCCATTGGGAATGCATTGCATTTTAGAGTGTAGCAGCTGAAATAATCTTTTTCCCCCTACCTTGGGTGAATTGCGAGTGTGATCTCAATTTTGGACGTAGAAATAAAACAAACACATCAAAACGATGACACGGCTGTCAACCCGCTCACAAAAGAAAAATAAATGGAATTGGACATTTCTATCTCAACTGACGACCATTTGTTTGAAGGTTCTCCTCCCCATTGACCGCCATGCAATTGCACTCTAGAAATCACATTTTTCACACTATTTTTTAGCCTTCTGTTCCGATCGCCGAAGGAGTGCCACAATATCGCACGAATGTCACAATATCGCGCACAACCCTTCGCCTACTCGTTGTAGTGCTCATGTGCGCGTCACAACGCTTCATCTCTTATAGTTTTCTTTTAATCAATGTGACAATGCAGTCATGCATCTGCCTCCATAAAATGCATTGGATAGAAAATATGCAAGTCATAGTGATTGCTTCACCTGTGTGGCTCATGGCTCACTCATGATTGGTTCAGCTGTGTGGCTCGTGGCTGAGCTGCCAATGACATCATCCACTTAACCCATCATTGGCCATCACTGTGTTGCAGTACTGAATTGCTGACAGCGCCCTCTGTCTTGTGGGTTGTGTCATTGTACTCAGTAGGGATATCCTCTTTCATTTTTCATTGGTCCATGTTGACCACCTTTCATTGGTCGATGTTGACCACTCCCCCGATCATTAGACCACGCCCCCTTAGGCCACACCCCCTCAGTGTATCTCTTGAACCGTTTGTCGTAGAGACTTGCGGATTGTGCCATTGGTCGATGTTGACCACCTTTCATTGGTCGATGTTGACCACTCCCCCTGTTGACCACCTTTCATTGGTCGATGTTGACCACTCCCCCGATCCTTAGACCACGCCCCCTTAGGCCACACCCCCTCAGTGTATCTCTTGAACCGTTTGTCGTAGAGACTTGGGGATTGTGCCATTGGTCGATGTTGACCACCTTTCATTGGTCGATGTTGACCACTCCCCCGATCCTTAGACCACGCCCCCTTAGGCCACACCCCCTCAGTGTATCTCTTGAACCGTTTGTCGTAGAGACTTGCGGATTGTGCCATTGGTCGATGTTGATCGGAAAAATCCGAAAACTCGAAAAAATCCCAAAACTCGGAAAAATCTAAAATCCGAAAAAGTTCAAAAACTCGGAAAAATCCCAAAACCCGAAAACTCGGAAAAATCCGAAAACTCGGAAAAATCTAAAAAGTTCCAAAACTCCGAAAAATCCCAAAACTCGGAAAAATCCGAAAACTCGGAAACATCAAAAATCCGAAAAAGTTCAAAAACTCGGAAAAGTCCGAAAATCCGAAAACTCGGAAAAATCCAAAAACTCGGAAAATTCCGAAAACTCGGTGTGGGTGACCTGGCGAAGCCAGGTTGCCACCCACACTATACATATCCATACTCTTTTTATTTATAATTATTATTCTTTATTCCACCGATTTTGCAAACACTTTGCAACACGTAAGCGTTCGCGCCCCATACACGTGAAAGGTATCAAAACGAGCGGCTTGCCTATGGCAACACCGGTCTCCGAACTCGTAAAGTTTCACCGCACCGTCTGGCTACGAATCGACTTTAAACGGTAAAATATCGGTCCCATTGGGAATGCATTGCATTTTAGAGTGTAGCAGCTGAAATAATCTTTTTCCCCCTACCTTGGGTGAATTGCGAGTGTGATCTCAATTTTGGACGTAGAAATAAAACAAACACATCAAAACGATGACACGGCTGTCAACCCGCTCACAAAAGAAAAATAAATGGAATTGGACATTTCTATCTCAACTGACGACCATTTGTTTGAAGGTTCTCCTCCCCATTGACCGCCATGCAATTGCACTCTAGAAATCACATTTTTCACACTATTTTTTAGCCTTCTGTTCCGATCGCCGAAGGAGTGCCACAATATCGCACGAATGTCACAATATCGCGCACAACCCTTCGCCTACTCGTTGTAGTGCTCATGTGCGCGTCACAACGCTTCATCTCTTATAGTTTTCTTTTAATCAATGTGACAATGCAGTCATGCATCTGCCTCCATAAAATGCATTGGATAGAAAATATGCAAGTCATAGTGATTGCTTCACCTGTGTGGCTCATGGCTCACTCATGATTGGTTCAGCTGTGTGGCTCGTGGCTGAGCTGCCAATGACATCATCCACTTAACCCATCATTGGCCATCACTGTGTTGCAGTACTGAATTGCTGACAGCGCCCTCTGTCTTGTGGGTTGTGTCATTGTACTCAGTAGGGATATCCTCTTTCATTTTTCATTGGTCCATGTTGACCACCTTTCATTGGTCGATGTTGACCACTCCCCCGATCATTAGACCACGCCCCCTTAGGCCACACCCCCTCAGTGTATCTCTTGAACCGTTTGTCGTAGAGACTTGCGGATTGTGCCATTGGTCGATGTTGACCACCTTTCATTGGTCGATGTTGACCACTCCCCCTGTTGACCACCTTTCATTGGTCGATGTTGACCACTCCCCCGATCCTTAGACCACGCCCCCTTAGGCCACACCCCCTCAGTGTATCTCTTGAACCGTTTGTCGTAGAGACTTGGGGATTGTGCCATTGGTCGATGTTGACCACCTTTCATTGGTCGATGTTGACCACTCCCCCGATCCTTAGACCACGCCCCCTTAGGCCACACCCCCTCAGTGTATCTCTTGAACCGTTTGTCGTAGAGACTTGCGGATTGTGCCATTGGTCGATGTTGATCGGAAAAATCCGAAAACTCGAAAAAATCCCAAAACTCGGAAAAATCTAAAATCCGAAAAAGTTCAAAAACTCGGAAAAATCCCAAAACCCGAAAACTCGGAAAAATCCGAAAACTCGGAAAAATCTAAAAAGTTCCAAAACTCCGAAAAATCCCAAAACTCGGAAAAATCCGAAAACTCGGAAACATCAAAAATCCGAAAAAGTTCAAAAACTCGGAAAAGTCCGAAAATCCGAAAACTCGGAAAAATCCAAAAACTCGGAAAATTCCGAAAACTCGGAAACATCAAAAATCCGAAAAAGTTCAAAAACTCTGAAAAGTCCGAAAACCCAAAAACTCGGAAAAATCCGAAAACTCGGAAACATCAAAAATCCAAAAAAGTTCAAAAACTCGGAAAAGTCCGAAAACCCAAAAACTCGGAAAAATCCGAAAACTCGGAAACATCAAAAATCCGAAAAAGTTCAAAAACTCGGAAAAGTCCGAAAACCCGAAAACCCGAAAAAATCCAAAAACTCTGAAAATTCCAAAAACTCGGAAACAGCAAAAATCCGAAAAAGTTCAAAAACTCGGAAAAGTCCGAAAACCCAAAAACTCGGAAAAATCCGAAAACTTGAAAAAGTCAGAAAACTCGAAAAGTACGTTTTTGTTTTAGTTCGTTCGTTTTTTTGCGTTTTTGTTTTAGTTCGTTTGTTTTTTTCTCATATAGAGAGTGAGAGAGACAGAGGAGAGAGATAAGTGTGATACAGGCTCATATAGAGAGTGAGAGAGACAGAGGAGGAGAGAGAAGTGTGATACAGGCTCATATAGAGAGTGAGAGAGACAGAGGAGGAGAGAGAAGTGTGATACAGGCTCATATAGAGAGTGAGAGAGTGAACTTTGAAGGCGTTTTTTCCAAAAATTAGTTTTAAGAGTTTTTCCTCATACTCTGAGCCAGAAATCTCCACTTCAGTAGCACTCACATACACCAACCCTTCCAGTTCTATTCATATCTATGTTCTGAAGGTATTTACAGAAGGGTTTGTTGATATCGCATTCATACCCTGATTTATATCACATTTTATTCCTAAAAACATGGCGAAATATGGAATTTCCTCTTTGATTGGTCTATGTTGACCACTCCCCCGATCCTTAGGCCGCGCCCCCTTTTTGTATCCTTTGAACCGTTTGTCATAGAGACTCGCGAGAGACCCTCTCCCCCGTTGGCCGGCGGTGCACAGGCGTCACTCACACTTTCACAATTTCCCCCGCGCGGAATTGTCTAGTATATTCTTATTATCTATATTCTCAGATTTTGCAAACACTTTGCAACACGTAAGCGTTCGCGCCCCATACACGTGAAAGGTATCAAAACGAGCGGCTTGCCTATGGCAACACCGGTCTCCGATCTCGTAAAGTTTCACCGCACCGTCTGGCTACGAATCGACTTTAAACGGTAAAATATCGGTCCCATTGGGAATGCATTGCATTTTAGAGTGTAGCAGCTGAAATAATCTTTTTCCCCCTACCTTGGGTGAATTGCGAGTGTGATCTCAATTTTGGACGTAGAAATAAAACAAACACATCAAAACGATGACACGGCTGTCATCCCGCTCACAAAAGAAAAATAAATGGAATTGGACATTTCTATCTCAACTGACGACCATTTGTTTGAAGGTTCTCCTCCCCATTGACCGCCATGCAATCGCACTCTAGAAATCACATTTTTCACACTATTTTTTAGCCTTCTGTTCCGATCGCCGAAGGAGTGCCACAATATTGCACGAATGTCACAATATCGCGCACAACCCTTCGCCTACTCGTTGTAGTGCTCATGTGCGCGTCACAACGCTTCATCTCTTATAGTTTTCTTTTAATCAATGTGACAATGCAGTCATGCATCTGCCTCCATAGAAATGCATTAGATAGAAAATATGCAAGTCATAGTGATTGCTTCACCTGTGTGGCTCATGGCTCACTCATGATTGGTTCAGCTGTGTGGCTCGTGGCTGAGCTGCCAATGACATCATCCACTTAACCCATCATTGGCCATCACTGTGTTGCAGTACTGAATTGCTGACAGCGCCCTCTGTCTTGTGGGTTGTGTCATTGTACTCAGTAGGGATATCCTCTTTCATTTTTCATTGGTCCATGTTGACCACCTTTCATTGGTCGATGTTGACCACTCCCCCGATCCTTAGACCACGCCCCCTTAGGCCACACCCCCTCAGTGTATCTCTTGAACCGTTTGTCGTAGAGACTTGCGGATTGTGCCATTGGTCGATCTTGACCACCTTTCATTGGTCGATGTTGACCACTCCCCCGATCCTTAGACCACGCCCCCTTAGGCCACACCCCCTCAGTGTATCTCTTGAACCGTTTGTCGTAGAGACTTGCGGATTGTGCCATTGTACTCGGTTTAATAGTGTAATAGTGTGTAATAGTGTAATAGTGTAATAGTGTGTAATAGTGTAATAGTGTGTAATAGTGTAATAGTGTAATAGTGTGTAATAGTGTAATAGTGTAATAGTGTGTAATAGTGTAATAGTGTAATAGTGTGTAATAGTGTAATAGTGTGTAATAGTGTAATAGTGTGTAATAGTGTAATAGTGTAATAGTGTAATAGTGTGTAATAGTGTAATAGTGTGCAATAGTGTAATAGTGTATAATAGTGTGTAATAGTGTAATAGTGTGTAATAGTGTAATAGTGTAATAGTGTGTAATAGTGTGTAATAGTGTAATAGTGTGTAATAGTGTAATAGTGTGTAATAGTGTAATAGTGTGTAATAGTGTAATAGTGTAATAGTGTGTAATAGTGTAATAGTGTAATAGTGTGTAATAGTGTAATATTGTGTAATAGTGTAATAGTGTAATAGTGTGTAATAGTGTAATAGTGTGTAATAGTGTGTAATAGTGTAATAGTGTGTAATAGTGTGTAATAGTGTAATAGTGTGTAATAGTGTGTAATAGTGTAATAGTGTGTAATAGTGTAATAGTGTGTAATAGTGTAATAGTGTAATAGTGTGTAATAGTGTAATAGTGTGTAATAGTGTAATAGTGTGTAATAGTGTAATAGTGTGTAATAGTGTAATAGTGTGTAATAGTGTAATAGTGTAATAGTGTGTAATAGTGTAATAGTGTGTAATAGTGTGTAATAGTGTAATAGTGTGTAATAGTGTAATAGTGTAATAGTGTGTAATAGTGTGTAATAGTGTAATAGTGTAATAGTGTGTAATAGTGTAATAGTGTGTAATAGTGTAATAGTGTAATAGTGTAATAGTGTGTAATAGTGTAATAGTGTAATAGTGTGTAATAGTGTAATAGTGTAATAGTGTGTAATAGTGTAATAGTGTGTAATAGTGTAATAGTGTGTAATAGTGTAATAGTGTGTAATAGTGTGTAATAGTGTAATAGTGTAATAGTGTGTAATAGTGTAATAGTGTGTAATAGTGTAATAGTGTAATAGTGTGTAATAGTGTAATAGCGTAATAGTGTAATAGTGTAATAGTGTGTAATAGTGTAATAGTGTAATAGTGTGTAATAGTGTAATAGTGTGTAATAGTGTAATAGTGTGTAATAGTGTAATAGTGTGTAATAGTGTAATAGTGTAATAGCGTGTAATAGTGTAATAGCGTGTAATAGTGTGTAATAGTGTAATAGTGTGTAATAGTGTAATAGTGTGTAATAGTGTAATAGTGTGTAATAGTGTAATAGTGTGTAATAGTGTAATAGTGTAATAGTGTAATAGCGTGTAATAGTGTAATAGTGTAATAGTGTGTAATAGTGTAATAGTGTGTAATAGTGTAATAGTGTAATAGTGTGTAATAGTGTGTAATAGTGTAATAGTGTAATAGTGTAATAGCGTGTAATAGTGTAATAGTGTAATAGTGTAATAGTGTGTAATAGTGTAATAGTGTGTAATAGTGTAATAGTGTGTAATAGTGTAATAGTGTAATAGTGTGTAATAGTGTAATAGTGTAATAGTGTAATAGCGTGTAATAGTGTAATAGTGTGTAATAGTGTAATAGTGTGTAATAGTGTAATAGTGTAATAGTGTGTAATAGTGTAATAGTGTAATAGTGTGTAATAGTGTAATATTGTGTAATAGTGTTATAGTGTAATAGTGTGTAATAGTGTAATAGTGTGTAATAGTGTGTAATAGTGTAATAGTGTGTAATAGTGTGTAATAGTGTAATAGTGTGTAATAGTGTAATAGTGTGTAATAGTGTAATAGTGTGTAATAGTGTAATAGTGTAATAGTGTGTAATAGTGTAATAGTGTGTAATAGTGTAATAGTGTGTAATAGTGTAATAGTGTGTAATAGTGTAATAGTGTAATAGTGTAATAGTGTGTAATAGTGTGTAATAGTGTAATAGTGTGTAATAGTGTAATAGTGTGTAATAGTGTAATAGTGTGTAATAGTGTAATAGTGTAATAGTGTGTAATAGTGTAATAGTGTGTAATAGTGTAATAGTGTGTAATAGTGTAATAGTGTGTAATAGTGTAATAGTGTAATAGTGTGTAATAGTGTAATATTGTGTAATAGTGGAATAGTGTAATAGTGTGTAATAGTGTAATAGTGTGTAATAGTGTAATAGTGTGTAATAGTGTAATAGTGTAATAGTGTAATAGCGTGTAATAGTGTAATAGTGTAATAGTGTGTAATAGTGTAATAGTGTAATAGTGTGTAATAGTGTAATAGTGTAATAGTGTGTAATAGTGTGTAATAGTGTAATATTGTGTAATAGTGTAATAGTGTTGCGGGTTGTGTCATTGCACTCAGTAGGGATATCCTCTTTGATTGGTCTATGTTGACCACTCCCCCGATCCTTAAGCCGCGCCCCCTTTTTGTATCCTTTGAACCGTTTGTCATAGAGACTCGCGAGAGACCCTCTCCCCCGTTGGCCGGCGGTGCACAGGCGTCACCCACACTTTCACAATTTCCCCCGCGCGGAATTGTCTAGTTAGTGTGGGTGACCTGGCGAAGCCAGGTTGCCACCCACACTATACATATCCATACTCTTTTTATTTATAATTATTATTCTTTATTCCACCGATTTTGCAAACACTTTGCAACACGTAAGCGTTCGCGCCCCATACACGTGAAAGGTATCAAAACGAGCGGCTTGCCTATGGCAACACCGGTCTCCGAACTCGTAAAGTTTCACCGCACCGTCTGGCTACGAATCGACTTTAAACGGTAAAATATCGGTCCCATTGGGAATGCATTGCATTTTAGAGTGTAGCAGCTGAAATAATCTTTTTCCCCCTACCTTGGGTGAATTGCGAGTGTGATCTCAATTTTGGACGTAGAAATAAAACAAACACATCAAAACGATGACACGGCTGTCAACCCGCTCACAAAAGAAAAATAAATGGAATTGGACATTTCTATCTCAACTGACGACCATTTGTTTGAAGGTTCTCCTCCCCATTGACCGCCATGCAATCGCCCTCTAGAAATCACATTTTTCACACTATTTTTTAGCCTTCTGTTCCGATCGCCGAAGGAGTGCCACAATATCGCACGAATGTCACAATATCGCGCACAACCCTTCGCCTACTCGTTGTAGTGCTCATGTGCGCGTCACAACGCTTCATCTCTTATAGTTTTCTTTTAATCAATGTGACAATGCAGTCATGCATCTGCCTCCATAGAAATCCATTGGATAGAAAATATGCAAGTCATAGTGATTGCTTCACCTGTGTGGCTCATGGCTCACTCATGATTGGTTCAGCTGTGTGGCTCGTGGCTGAGCTGCCAATGACATCATCCACTTAACCCATCATTGGCCATCACTGTGTTGCACTACTGAATTGCTGACAGCGCCCTCTGTCTTGTGGGTTGTGTCATTGTACTCAGTAGGGATATCCTCTTTCATTTTTCATTGGTCCATGTTGACCACCTTTCATTGGTCGATGTTGACCACTCCCCCGATCCTTAGACCACGCCCCCTTAGGCCACACCCCCTCAGTGTATCTCTTGAACCGTTTGTCGTAGAGACTTGCGGATTGTGCCATTGGTCGATCTTGACCACCTTTCATTGGTCGATGTTGACCACTCCCCCTGTTGACCACCTTTCATTGGTCGATGTTGACCACTCCCCCGATCCTTAGACCACGCCCCCTTAGGCCACACCCCCTCAGTGTATCTCTTGAACCGTTTGTCGTAGAGACTTGGGGATTGTGCCATTGGTCGATGTTGACCACCTTTCATTGGTCGATGTTGACCACTCCCCCGATCCTTAGACCACGCCCCCTTAGGCCACACCCCCTCAGTGTATCTCTTGAACCGTTTGTCGTAGAGACTTGCGGATTGTGCCATTGTACTCGGTGTAATAGTGTAATAGTGTGTAATAGTGTAATAGTGTGTAATAGTGTAATAGTGTAATAGTGTGTAATAGTGTGTAATAGTGTAATAGTGTGTAATAGTGTAATATTGTGTAATAGTGTAATAGTGTAATAGTGTGTAATAGTGTAATAGTGTGTAATAGTGTAATAGTGTAATAGTGTGTAATAGTGTAATAGTGTGTAATAGTGTGTAATAGTGTAATAGTGTAATAGTGTGTAATAGTGTAATAGTGTCTAATAGTGTAATAGTGTCTAATAGTGTAATAGTGTGTAATAGTGTAATAGTGTAATAGTGTGTAATAGTGTAATAGTGTGTAATAGTGTAATAGTGTAATAGTGTGTAATAGTGTAATAGTGTGTAATAGTGTAATAGTGTAATAGTGTGTAATAGTGTAATAGTGTGTAATAGTGTAATAGTGTGTAATAGTGTAATAGTGTGTAATAGTGTAATAGTGTGTAATAGTGTAATAGTGTAATAGTGTAATAGTGTGTAATAGTGTAATAGTGTAATAGTGTGTAATAGTGTAATAGTGTGTAATAGTGTAATAGTGTGTAATAGTGTAATAGTGTAATAGTGTAATAGTGTGTAATAGTGTAATAGTGTAATAGTGTGTAATAGTGTGTAATAGTGTGTAATAGTGTAATATCCTTAGACCACGCCCCCTTAGGCCACACCCCCTCAGTGTATCTCTTGAACCGTTTGTCGTAGAGACTTGCGGATTGTGCCATTAGTCGATGTTGACCACCTTTCATTGGTCGATGTTGACCACTCCCCCTGTTGACCACCTTTCATTGGTCGATGTTGACCACTCCCCCGATCATTAGACCACGCCCCCTTAGGCCACACCCCCTCAGTGTAACTCTTGAACCGTTTGTCGTAGAGACTTGGGGATTGTGCCATTGGTCGATGTTGACCACCTTTCATTGGTCGATGTTGACCACTCCCCCGATCCTTAGACCACGCCCCCTTAGGCCACACCCCCTCAGTGTATCTCTTGAACCGTTTGTCGTAGAGACTTGCGGATTGTGCCATTGTACTCGGTGTAATAGTGTAATAGTGTGTAATAGTGTAATAGTGTGTAATAGTGTAATAGTGTGTAATAGTGTAATAGTGTAATAGTGTGTAATAGTGTGTAATAGTGTAATAGTGTAATAGTGTGTAATAGTGTAATATTGTGTAATAGTGTAATAGTGTAATAGTGTGTAATAGTGTAATAGTGTGTAATAGTGTAATAGTGTAATAGTGTGTAATAGTGTAATAGTGTGTAATAGTGTAATAGTGTAATAGTGTGTAATAGTGTAATAGTGTCTAATAGTGTAATAGTGTCTAATAGTGTAATAGTGTGTAATAGTGTAATAGTGTAATAGTGTGTAATAGTGTGTAATAGTGTAATAGTGTAATAGTGTGTAATAGTGTGTAATAGTGTAATAGTGTGTAATAGTGTAATAGTGTAATAGTGTGTAATAGTGTAATAGTGTGTAATAGTGTAATAGTGTGTAATAGTGTAATAGTGTGTAATAGTGTAATAGTGTGTAATAGTGTAATAGTGTAATAGTGTAATAGTGTGTAATAGTGTAATAGTGTAATAGTGTGTAATAGTGTAATAGTGTGTAATAGTGTAATAGTGTGTAATAGTGTAATAGTGTAATAGTGTAATAGTGTGTAATAGTGTAATAGTGTAATAGTGTGTAATAGTGTGTAATAGTGTAATAGTGTAATAGTGTGTAATAGTGTAATAGTGTGTAATAGTGTAATAGTGTAATAGTGTAATAGTGTAATAGTGTGTAATAGTGTAATAGTGTGTAATAGTGTAATAGTGTGTAATAGTGTAATAGTGTAATAGTGTGTAATAGTGTAATAGTGTGTAATAGTGTAATAGTGTGTAATAGTGTAATAGTGTGTAATAGTGTAATAGTGTAATAGTGTGTAATAGTGTAATAGTGTAATAGTGTAATAGTGTGTAATAGTGTAATAGTGTGTAATAGTGTAATAGTGTAATAGTGTGTAATAGTGTAATAGTGTGTAATAGTGTAATAGTGTAATAGTGTAATAGTGTGTAATAGTGTAATAGTGTGTAATAGTGTAATAGTGTGTAATAGTGTAATAGTGTAATAGTGTGTAATAGTGTAATAGTGTGTAATAGTGTAATAGTGTGTAATAGTGTAATAGTGTAATAGTGTGTAATAGTGTAATAGTGTGTAATAGTGTAATAGTGTAATAGTGTCTAATAGTGTAATAGTGTGTAATAGTGTAATAGTGTGTAATAGTGTAATAGTGTAATAGTGTGTAATAGTGTAATAGTGTGTAATAGTGTAATAGTGTGTAATAGTGTAATAGTGTGTAATAGTGTAATAGTGTGTAATAGTGTAATAGTGTAATAGTGTGTAATAGTGTAATAGTGTAATAGTGTGTAATAGTGTAATAGTGTGTAATAGTGTAATAGTGTAATAGTGTGTAATAGTGTAATAGTGTGTAATAGTGTAATAGTGTGTAATAGTGTAATAGTGTGTAATAGTGTAATAGTGTGTAATAGTGTAATAGTGTGTAATAGTGTAATAGTGTAATAGTGTGTAATAGTGTGTAATAGTGTAATAGTGTAATAGTGTGTAATAGTGTGTAATAGTGTAATAGTGTAATAGTGTGTAATAGTGTAATAGTGTAATAGTGTGTAATAGTGTAATAGTGTAATAGTGTGTAATAGTGTAATAGTGTGTAATAGTGTAATAGTGTGTAATAGTGTGTAATAGTGTAATAGTGTGTACTAGTGTGTAATAGTGTGTAATAGTGTAATAGTGTAATAGTGTGTAATAGTGTAATAGTGTGTAATAGATCATTTAGTTTGATCTGCCACTTCTTGGACACATGGTGCCATGAGAAAGGGTGAGTATTAAATAATACAACACGAAAGGGAGTTTGTGTTATAGTTAATAAAATCACATCTGTAGTCATCTTCAAATGGTCTATGTTGACCACTCCCCCGATCCTTAGGCCGCGCCCCTTTTTTGTATCCTTTGAACCGTTTGTCATAGAGACTCGCGAGAGACCCTCTCCCCCGCTGGCCGGCGGTGCACAGGCGTCACCCACACTTTCACAATTTCCCCCGCGCGGAATTGTCTAGTTAGTGTGGGTGACCTGGCGAAGCCAGGTTGCCACCCACACTATACATATCCATACTCTTTTTATTATTTATTTATTTATTCCACCGATTTTGCAAACACTTTGCAACACGTAAGCGTTCGCGCCCCATACACGTGAAAGGTATCAAAACGAGCGGCTTGCCTATGGCAACACCGGTCTCCGAACTCGTAAAGTTTCACCGCACCGTCTGGCTACGAATCGACTTTAAACGGTAAAATATCGGTCCCATTGGGAATGCATTGCATTTTAGAGTGTAGCAGCTGAAATAATCTTTTTCCCCCTACCTTGGGTGAATTGCGAGTGTGATCTCAATTTTGGACGTAGAAATAAAACAAACACATCAAAACGATGACACGGCTGTCAACCCGCTCACAAAAGAAAAATAAATGGAATTGGACATTTCTATCTCAACTGACGACCATTTGTTTGAAGGTTCTCCTCCCCATTGACCGCCATGCAATCGCACTCTAGAAATCACATTTTTCACACTATTTTTTAGCCTTCTGTTCCGATCGCCGAAGGAGTGCCACAATATCGCACGAATGTCACAATATCGCGCACAACCCTTCGCCTACTCGTTGTAGTGCTCATGTGCGCGTCACAACGCTTCATCTCTTATAGTTTTCTTTTAATCAATGTGACAATGCAGTCATGCATCTGCCTCCATACAAATGCATTGGATAGAAAATATGCAAGTCATAGTGATTGCTTCACCTGTGTGGCTCATGGCTCACTCATGATTGGTTCAGCTGTGTGGCTCGTGGCTGAGCTGCCAATGACATCATCCACTTAACCCATCATTGGCCATCACTGTGTTGCAGTACTGCATTGCTGACAGCGCCCTCTGTCTTGTGGGTTGTGTCATTGTACTCAGTAGGGATATCCTCTTTCATTTTTCATTGGTCCATGTTGACCACCTTTCATTGGTCGATGTTGACCACTCCCCCGATCCTTAAACCACGCCCCCTTAGGCCACACCCCCTCAGTGTATCTCTTGAACCGTTTGTCGTAGAGACTTGCGGATTGTGCCATTGTACTCGGTGTAATAGTGTAATAGTGTGTAATAGTGTAATAGTGTGTAATAGTGTAATAGTGTAATAGTGTGTAATAGTGTAATAGTGTGTAATAGTGTGTAATAGTGTAATAGTGTGTAATAGTGTGTAATAGTGTAATAGTGTGTAATAGTGTGTAATAGTGTAATATTGTGTAATAGTGTAATAGTGTAATAGTGTGTAATAGTGTAATAGTGTAATAGTGTGTAATAGTGTAATAGTGTAATAGTGTGTAATAGTGTAATATTGTGTAATAGTGTGTAATAGTGTAATAGTGTGTAATAGTGTGTAATAGTGTAATAGTGTCTAATAGTGTAATAGTGTGTAATAGTGTAATAGTGTGTAATAGTGTAATAGTGTGTAATAGTGTAATAGTGTAATAGTGTGTAATAGTGTAATAGTGTGTAATAGTGTAATATTGTAATAGTGTGTAATAGTGTAATAGTGTGTAATAGTGTAATAGTGTAATAGTGTGTAATAGTGTAATAGTGTAATAGTGTGTAATAGTGTAATAGTGTAATAGTGTGTAATAGTGTAATAGTGTGTAATAGTGTAATAGTGTGTAATAGTGTAATAGTGTAATAGTGTGTAATAGTGTACTAGTGTGTAATAGTGTAATAGTGTAATAGTGTGTAATAGTGTAATAGTGTAATAGTGTGTAATAGTGTAATAGTGTGTAATAGTGTAATAGTGTAATAGTGTAGTGTGTAATAGTGTAATAGTGTGTAATAGTGTAATAGTGTAATAGTGTGTAATAGTGTAATAGTGTAATAGTGTGTAATAGTGTAATAGTGTAATAGTGTGTAATAGTGTAATAGTGTGTAATAGTGTAATAGTGTGTAATAGTGTAATAGTGTAATAGTGTGTAATAGTGTAATAGTGTGTAATAGTGTAATAGTGTGTAATAGTGTAATAGTGTAATAGTGTGTAATAGTGTAATAGTGTGTAATAGTGTAATAGTGTAATAGTGTGTAATAGTGTAATAGTGTCTAATAGTGTAATAGTGTGTAATAGTGTAATAGTGTAATAGTGTGTAATAGTGTAATAGTGTGTAATAGTGTAATAGTGTGTAATAGTGTAATAGTGTGTAATAGTGTAATAGTGTGTAATAGTGTAATAGTGTAATAGTGTGTAATAGTGTGTAATAGTGTAATAGTGTGTAATAGTGTAATAGTGTAATAGTGTGTAATAGTGTAATAGTGTGTAATAGTGTATAATAGTGTAATAGTGTAATAGTGTGTAATAGTGTAATAGTGTGTAATAGTGTAATAGTGTAATAGTGTGTAATAGTGTAATAGTGTGTAATAGTGTAATAGTGTGTAATAGTGTGTAATAGTGTAATAGTGTAATAGTGTGTAATAGTGTAATAGTGTGTAATAGTGTAATAGTGTAATAGTGTGTAATAGTGTAATAGTGTGTAATAGTGTAATAGTGTGTAATAATGTGTAATAGTGTAATAGTGTAATAGTGTAATAGTGTGTAATAGTGTAATAGTGTCTAATAGTGTAATAGTGTCTAATAGTGTAATAGTGTGTAATAGTGTAATAGTGTGTAATAGTGTAATAGTGTGTAATAATGTGTAATAGTGTAATAGTGTGTAATAGTGTAATAGTGTCTAATAGTGTAATAGTGTGTAATAGTGTAATAGTGTGTAATAGTGTAATAGTGTAATAGTGTAATAGTGTGTAATATTGTGTAATAGTGTAATAGTGTTGCGGGTTGTGTCATTGCACTCAGTAGGGATATCCTCTTTGATTGGTCTATGTTGACCACTCCCCCGATCCTTAGGCCACGCCCCCTTTTTGTATCCTTTGAACCGTTTGTCATAGAGACTCGCGAGAGACACTCTCCCCCGTTGGCCGGCGGTGCACAGGCGTCACCCACACTTTCACAATTTCCCCCGCGCGGAATTGTCTAGTATATTCTTATTATCTAT
This sequence comes from Notolepis coatsorum, assembly GCF_963971535.1. Lineage (NCBI taxonomy): Eukaryota > Metazoa > Chordata > Actinopteri > Aulopiformes > Paralepididae > Notolepis > Notolepis coatsorum. Next base: position 96,393,747 of record NC_140180.1, read on the forward strand.
ATTCTCAGATTTTGCAAACACTTTGCAACACGTAAGCGTTCGCGCCCCATACACGTGAAAGGTATCAAAACGAGCGGCTTGCCTATGGCAACACCGGTCTCCGATCTCGTAAAGTTTCACCGCACCGTCTGGCTACGAATCGACTTTAAACGGTAAAATATCGGTCCCATTGGGAATGCATTGCATTTTAGAGTGTAGCAGCTGAAATAATCTTTTTCCCCCTACCTTGGGTGAATTGCGAGTGTGATCTCAATTTTGGACGTAGAAATAAAACAAACACATCAAAACGATGACACGGCTGTCATCCCGCTCACAAAAGAAAAATAAATGGAATTGGACATTTCTATCTCAACTGACGACCATTTGTTTGAAGGTTCTCCTCCCCATTGACCGCCATGCAATCGCACTCTAGAAATCACATTTTTCACACTATTTTTTAGCCTTCTGTTCCGATCGCCGAAGGAGTGCCACAATATTGCACGAATGTCACAATATCGCGCACAACCCTTCGCCTACTCGTTGTAGTGCTCATGTGCGCGTCACAACGCTTCATCTCTTATAGTTTTCTTTTAATCAATGTGACAATGCAGTCATGCATCTGCCTCCATACAAATGCATTGGATAGAAAATATGCAAGTCATAGTGATTGCTTCACCTGTGTGGCTCATGGCTCACTCATGATTGGTTCAGCTGTGTGGCTCGTGGCTGAGCTGCCAATGACATCATCCACTTAACCCATCATTGGCCATCACTGTGTTGCAGTACTGAATTGCTGACAGCGCCCTCTGTCTTGTGGGTTGTGTCATTGTACTCAGTAGGGATATCCTCTTTCATTTTTCATTGGTCCATGTTGACCACCTTTCATTGGTCGATGTTGACCACTCCCCCGATCCTTAGACCACGCCCCCTTAGGCCACACCCCCTCAGTGTATCTCTTGAACCGTTTGTCGTAGAGACTTGCGGATTGTGCCATTGTACTCGGTGTAATAGTGTAATAGTGTGTAATAGTGTAATAGTGTGTAATAGTGTAATAGTGTAATAGTGTGTAATAGTGTAATAGTGTGTAATAGTGTGTAATAGTGTAATAGTGTGTAATAGTGTGTAATAGTGTAATAGTGTAATAGTGTGTAATAGTGTAATATTGTGTAATAGTGTAATAGTGTAATAGTGTGTAATAGTGTAATAGTGTGTAATAGTGTAATAGTGTAATAGTGTGTAATAGTGTAATATTGTGTAATAGTGTGTAATAGTGTAATAGTGTAATAGTGTGTAATAGTGTAATAGTGTCTAATAGTGTAATAGTGTGTAATAGTGTAATAGTGTAATAGTGTGTAATAGTGTAATAGTGTGTAATAGTGTAATAGTGTGTAATAGTGTAATAGTGTAATAGTGTGTAATAGTGTAATAGTGTGTAATAGTGTAATATTGTAATAGTGTGTAATAGTGTAATAGTGTGTAATAGTGTAATAGTGTGTAATAGTGTAATAGTGTAATAGTGTGTAATAGTGTAATAGTGTAATAGTGTGTAATAGTGTAATAGTGTAATAGTGTGTAATAGTGTAATAGTGTGTAATAGTGTAATAGTGTGTAATAGTGTAATAGTGTAATAGTGTGTAATAGTGTAATAGTGTGTAATAGTGTAATAGTGTGTAATAGTGTGTAATAGTGTAATAGTGTGTAATAGTGTAATAGTGTCTAATAGTGTAATAGTGTGTAATAGTGTGTAATAGTGTAATAGTGTGTAATAGTGTAATAGTGTAATAGTGTGTAATAGTGTAATAGTGTAATAGTGTGTAATAGTGTAATAGTGTGTAATAGTGTAATAGTGTAATAGTGTGTAATAGTGTAATAGTGTGTAATAGTGTAATAGTGTAATAGTGTGTAATAGTGTAATAGTGTAATAGTGTGTAATAGTGTAATAGTGTGTAATAGTGTAATAGTGTAATAGTGTGTAATAGTGTAATAGTGTAATAGTGTGTAATAGTGTAATAGTGTGTAATAGTGTAATAGTGTGTAATAGTGTAATAGTGTAATAGTGTGTAATAGTGTAATAGTGTGTAATAGTGTAATAGTGTAATAGTGTGTAATAGTGTAATAGTGTGTAATAGTGTAATAGTGTGTAATAGTGTAATAGTGTGTAATAGTGTAATAGTGTAATAGTGTGTAATAGTGTAATAGTGTAATAGTGTGTAATAGTGTAATAGTGTAATAGTGTGTAATAGTGTAATATTGTGTAATAGTGTAATAGTGTAATAGTGTGTAATAGTGTAATAGTGTGTAATAGTGTAATATTGTGTAATAGTGTAATAGTGTAATAGTGTAATAGTGTGTAATAGTGTAATAGTGTCTAATAGTGTAATAGTGTGTAATAGTGTAATAGTGTGTAATAGTGTAATAGTGTAATAGTGTGTAATAGTGTAATAGTGTGTAATAGTGTAATAGTGTGTAATAGTGTAATAGTGTAATAGTGTAATAGTGTAATAGTGTATAATAGTGTAATAGTGTAATAGTGTGTAATAGTGTAATAGTGTGTAATAGTGTAATAGTGTAATAGTGTAATAGTGTGTAATAGTGTGTAATAGTGTAATAGTGTAATAGTGTGTAATAGTGTAATAGTGTAATAGTGTGTAATAGTGTAATAGTGTAATAGTGTAATAGTGTGTAATAGTGTGTAATAGTGTGTAATAGTGTAATAGTGTGTAATAGTGTGTAATAGTGTAATAGTGTAATAGTGTGTAATAGTGTAATAGTGTGTAATAGTGTAATAGTGTGTAATAGTGTAATAGTGTGTAATAGTGTAATATTGTGTAATAGTGTAATAGTGTAATAGTGTGTAATAGTGTAATAGTGTGTAATAGTGTGTAATAGTGTAATAGTGTAATAGTGTGTAATAGTGTAATAGTGTGTAATAGTGTAATAGTGTAATAGTGTAATAGTGTAATAGTGTGTAATAGTGTAATAGTGTAATAGTGTGTAATAGTGTAATAGTGTGTAATAGTGTAATAGTGTAATAGTGTGTAATAGTGTAATAGTGTGTAATAGTGTAATAGTGTGTAATAGTGTAATAGTGTGTAATAGTGTGTAATAGTGTAATAGTGTAATAGTGTGTAATAGTGTAATAGTGTAATAGTGTGTAATAGTGTAATAGTGTAATAGTGTGTAATAGTGTAATAGCATAATAGTGTAATAGTGTGTAATAGTGTAATAGTGTAATAGTGTGTAATAGTGTAATAGTGTGTAATAGTGTAATAGTGTAATAGTGTGTAATAGTGTGTAATAGTGTAATAGTGTAATAGTGTAATAGCGTGTAATAGTGTAATAGTGTGTAATAGTGTAATAGTGTGTAATAGTGTAATAGTGTAATAGTGTAATAGTGTAATAGTGTGTAATAGTGTAATAGTGTGTAATAGTGTAATAGTGTAATAGTGTAATAGCGTGTAATAGTGTAATAGTGTAATAGTGTGTAATAGTGTAATAGTGTAATAGTGTGTAATAGTGTAATAGTGTGTAATAGTGTGTAATAGTGTAATAGTGTGTAATAGTGTAATAGTGTAATAGTGTAATAGCGTGTAATAGTGTAATAGTGTAATAGTGTGTAATAGTGTAATAGTGTAATAGTGTGTAATAGTGTAATAGTGTAATAGTGTGTAATAGTGTAATAGTGTAATAGTGTGTAATAGTGTGTAATTGTGTAATATTGTGTAATAGTGTAATAGTGTAATAGTGTAATAGTGTGTAATAGTGTGTAATAGTGTAATAGTGTAATAGTGTAATAGTGTGTAATAGTGTAATAGTGTGTAATAGTGTAATAGTGTAATAGTGTAGTGTGTAATAGTGTAATAGTGTAATAGTGTGTAATAGTGTAATAGTGTAATAGTGTGTAATAGTGTAATAGTGTAATAGTGTGTAATAGTGTAATAGTGTGTAATAGTGTAATAGTGTGTAATAGTGTAATAGTGTGTAATAGTGTAATAGTGTAATAGTGTGTAATAGTGTAATAGTGTGTAATAGTGTAATAGTGTGTAATAGTGTAATAGTGTAATAGTGTGTAATAGTGTAATAGTGTGTAATAGTGTAATAGTGTAATAGTGTGTAATAGTGTGTAATAGTGTCTAATAGTGTAATAGTGTGTAATAGTGTAATAGTGTAATAGTGTGTAATAGTGTAATAGTGTGTAATAGTGTGTAATAGTGTAATAGTGTGTAATAGTGTAATAGTGTGTAATAGTGTAATAGTGTAATAGTGTGTAATAGTGTAATAGTGTGTAATAGTGTAATAGTGTGTAATAGTGTAATAGTGTAATAGTGTGTAATAGTGTAATAGTGTAATAGTGTGTAATAGTGTAATAGTGTGTAATAGTGTGTAATAGTGTAATAGTGTGTAATAGTGTAATAGTGTGTAATAGTGTAATAGTGTAATAGTGTGTAATAGTGTAATAGTGTGTAATAGTGTAATAGTGTGTAATAGTGTGTAATAGTGTGTAATAGTGTAATGGTGTGTAATAGTGTAATAGTGTAATAGTGTGTAATAGTGTAATAGTGTGTAATAGTGTGTAATAGTGTAATAGTGTGTAATAGTGTAATAGTGTGTAATAGTGTAATAGTGTAATAGTGTGTAATAGTGTAATAGTGTGTAATAGTGTAATAGTGTGTAATAGTGTAATAGTGTAATAGTGTGTAATAGTGTAATAGTGTAATAGTGTGTAATAGTGTAATAGTGTGTAATAGTGTGTAATAGTGTAATAGTGTGTAATAGTGTAATAGTGTGTAATAGTGTAATAGTGTGTAATAGTGTAATAGTGTAATAGTGTGTAATAGTGTAATAGTGTGTAATAGTGTAATAGTGTGTAATAGTGTAATAGTGTAATAGTGTGTAATAGTGTAATAGTGTGTAATAGTGTAATAGTGTAATAGTGTGTAATAGTGTAATAGTGTGTAATAGTGTAATAGTGTGTAATAGTGTGTAATAGTGTGTAATAGTGTAATAGTGTGTAATAGTGTAATAGTGTAATAGTGTGTAATAGTGTAATAGTGTGTAATAGTGTAATAGTGTGTAATAATGTGTAATAGTGTAATAGTGTAATAGTGTGTAATAGTGTAATAGTGTCTAATAGTGTAATAGTGTGTAATAGTGTAATAGTGTGTAATAGTGTAATAGTGTGTAATAGTGTAATAGTGTGTAATAATGTGTAATAGTGTAATAGTGTAATAGTGTGTAATAGTGTAATAGTGTCTAATAGTGTAATAGTGTGTAATAGTGTAATAGTGTGTAATAGTGTAATAGTGTGTAATAGTGTAATAGTGTAATAGTGTGTAATATTGTGTAATAGTGTAATAGTGTTGCGGGTTGTGTCATTGCACTCAGTAGGGATATCCTCTTTGATTGGTCTATGTTGACCACTCCCCCGATCCTTAGGCCACGCCCCCTTTTTGTATCCTTTGAACCGTTTGTCATAGAGACTCGCGAGAGACACTCTCCCCCGTTGGCCGGCGGTGCACAGGCGTCACCCACACTTTCACAATTTCCCCCGCGCGGAATTGTCTAGTATTTATTTATTCTTTATTCCACCGATTTTGCAAACACTTTGCAACACGTAAGCGTTCGCGCCCCATACACGTGAAAGGTATCAAAACGAGCGGCTTGCCTATGGCAACACCGGTCTCCGAACTCGTAAAGTTTCACCGCACCGTCTGGCTACGAATCGACTTTAAACGGTAAAATATCGGTCCCATTGGGAATGCATTGCATTTTAGAGTGTAGCAGCTGAAATAATCTTTTTCCCCCTACCTTGGGTGAATTGCGAGTGTGATCTCAATTTTGGACGTAGAAATAAAACAAACACATCAAAACGATGACACGGCTGTCAACCCGCTCACAAAAGAAAAATAAATGGAATTGGACATTTCTATCTCAACTGACGACCATTTGTTTGAAGGTTCTCCTCCCCATTGACCGCCATGCAATCGCACTCTAGAAATCACATTTTTCACACTATTTTTTAGCCTTCTGTTCCGATCGCCGAAGGAGTGCCACAATATCGCACGAATGTCACAATATCGCGCACAACCCTTCGCCTACTCGTTGTAGTGCTCATGTGCGCGTCACAACGCTTCATCTCTTATAGTTTTCTTTTAATCAATGTGACAATGCAGTCATGCATCTGCCTCCATAGAAATGCATTGGATAGAAAATATGCAAGTCATAGTGATTGCTTCACCTGTGTGGCTCATGGCTCACTCATGATTGGTTCAGCTGTGTGGCTCGTGGCTGAGCTGCCAATGACATCATCCACTTAACCCATCATTGGCCATCACTGTGTTGCACTACTGAATTGCTGACAGCGCCCTCTGTCTTGTGGGTTGTGTCATTGTACTCAGTAGGGATATCCTCTTTCATTTTTCATTGGTCCATGTTGACCCCCTTTCATTGGTCGATGTTGACCACTCCCCCGATCCTTAGACCACGCCCCCTTAGGCCACACCCCCTCAGTGTATCTCTTGAACCGTTTGTCGTAGAGACTTGCGGATTGTGCCATTAGTCGATGTTGACCACCTTTCATTGGTCGATGTTGACCACTCCCCCTGTTGACCACCTTTCATTGGTCGATGTTGACCACTCCCCCGATCCTTAGACCACGCCCCCTTAGGCCACACCCCCTCAGTGTATCTCTTGAACCGTTTGTCGTAGAGACTTGGGGATTGTGCCATTGGTCGATGTTGACCACCTTTCATTGGTCGATGTTGACCACTCCCCCGATCCTTAGACCACGCCCCCTTAGGCCACACCCCCTCAGTGTATCTCTTGAACCGTTTGTCGTAGAGACTTGCGGATTGTGCCATTGGTCGATGTTGATCGGAAAAATCCGAAAACTCGAAAAAATCCCAAAACTCGGAAAAATCTAAAATCCGAAAAAGTTCAAAAACTCGGAAAAATCCCAAAACCCGAAAACTCGGAAAAATCCGAAAACTCGGAAAAATCTAAAAAGTTCCAAAACTCCGAAAAATCCCAAAACTCGGAAAAATCCGAAAACTCGGAAACATCAAAAATCCGAAAAAGTTCAAAAACTCGGAAAAGTCCGAAAATCCGAAAACTCGGAAAAATCCAAAAACTCGGAAAATTCCGAAAACTCGGAAACATCAAAAATCCGAAAAAGTTCAAAAACTGAAAAGTCCGAAAACCCAAAAACTCGGAAAAATCCAAAAACTCGGAAACATCAAAAATCCGAAAAAGTTCAAAAACTCTGAAAAGTCCGAAAACCCAAAAACTCGGAAAAATCCGAAAACTCGGAAACATCAAAAATCCGAAAAAGTTCAAAAACTCGGAAAAGTCCGAAAACCCGAACACCCGAAAAAAATCCAAAAACTCTGTAATAGTGTAATAGTGTGTAATAGTGTAATAGTGTAATAGTGTGTAATAGTGTAATAGTGTGTAATAGTGTAATAGTGTGTAATAGTGTAATAGTGTGTAATAGTGTAATAGTGTAATAGTGTGTAATAGTGTAATAGTGTAATAGTGTGTAATAGTGTAATAGTGTGTAATAGTGTAATAGTGTGTAATAGTGTAATAGTGTGTAATAGTGTGTAATAGTGTAATAGTGTGTACTAGTGTGTAATAGTGTGTAATAGTGTAATAGTGTAATAGTGTGTAATAGTGTAATAGTGTGTAATAGATCATTTAGTTTGATCTGTGTGTAATAGTGTGTAATAGTGTAATAGTGTGTACTAGTGTGTAATAGTGTGTAATAGTGTAATAGTGTAATAGTGTGTAATAGTGTAATAGTGTGTAATAGATCATTTAGTTTGATCTGCCACTTCTTGGACACATGGTGCCATGAGAAAGGGTGAGTATTAAATAATACAACACGAAAGGGAGTTTGTGTTATAGTTAATAAAATCACATCTGTAGTCATCTTCAAATGGTCTATGTTGACCACTCCCCCGATCCTTAGGCCGCGCCCCCTTTTTGTATCCTTTGAACCGTTTGTCATAGAGACTCGCGAGAGACCCTCTCCCCCGTTGGCCGGCGGTGCACAGGCGTCACCCACACTTTCACAATTTCCCCCGTGAATTGTCTAGTTATTATTATTATTATTATTATTATTATTATTATTATTATTATTATTATTATTATTATTATTATTATTATTATTATTATTATTATTATTATTATTATTATTATTATTATTATTATCCCTAATCCTTAGGCCATTGTTACAGTTTTCCTGACAGTCTTCATCGGTGCCTCAGTATCATTTTGCCAAACCAGCAGATGATGCAGAAGGTACAGTAAAACATTTTGTTGTGGACATTAAAAGATGTCTTTAACACTTTCAGTGCCGGCCTCCGTTTCCTATTTACCCCGTTGAATGCCGCCACCCACTTCAATGATAGAGCTCTCATATTTGCGAACACATAAACTATATCTTAAATTATGTGTCTAATATGGCCGTCGCTTATCAATGACTTGTTTGCAGTCAACATTGTCGAAACGGATTGTTTTTTAATCGGTTCATTTCCGTTTTATACCATTTTGAAAAACTCTCGTTTCTTGAAACGTCCAGAAGATTTCAGAAGATTCTGTGATAATCGCCCTTTAGTGGAATACACTGGAATACACAAAACACGTTGTCATTTTTCGGCCTATTATGAATAGTTTTCAAATAAATGCTAGATTATCGATAGTATATGTGTACTTATGCACGCTATATAAGCGGGCTGAAAAATCGATTCTCTTATTTCCTGATCGCACATACATACACACATATGGCACACGCCGATATATAGGTGAAAATAGCCCTGATTATCCCAATACTGGTAAAATAGATTCCTTACCTCAGATCAGATGTTCTCCAAAAAGATTATTCCAATTCCTGATCGCCATTCCAAATATCGATCGTGTTTATTGATCCAACGCTGGGTACTGGAAATATATATTCCACGCTGTTCTGATGGTCCACAATGAGTCCGATCGGCTCGGGTTACTTGCCTGAGAAGTAAAATGTGGATTCCGGATTTTTCTTTTCTCATCCATTTTCATTGAGTGCATTACCATCCGGGAGACGATAGGGGGCGGTATTTTCCCAATTCGAGTTCAGACAGATCCCCACTGGTAACGTGAGGCTAGATTGATGAAAAATTTATGGAAATCGATAATAAAAAGAACAATGATTAAAAAAGGCATATCTCGTCGGCTGGCACTCAACGGTTGGCATGAACTAACGAATTATGCCGTGGCTGCACTCAAAGTGTTAAACAAGTACATTCTTAACTCTGCCAGCTATTATCCTTATGTGGTAGCTACTGCCAAGCTGTAAACGATGGGAGTTAGTCACCTTGTTTGTATAGAGCTAAATCTATATTATATGGTATAGCCATGGATTCAATACTATAGTCATTTGACATTGAGTTTCTTCCGGTCAAGATGCAAAAAAGAGATAATTTTTCCATCCATACGTTCCTGTGTTATACCGTGGTGAATATAAGTATGGTTTTAGAGCGGTCTAGGGTAATTCATGAAATGCTGAGTTATAGCCCTACACGTCAATTCCATTGTAGACGCTGCCGTTTCTTGCCTGAACCCGCTTTTGTTCCGGAATCAAATCTACAATATACTGTAGGTATTATGTTCCATCATGAATGCATGAAAGGGGGGGTCGTTTCTGATTATTTGATTGTCAGTAACGGCATTCGCATTGAACACTAAAAGCGGTTATCAGCCCGATCGGTGTAAAAGCATTGCAGGATCAAGCTAGAATTGACGTCAAATCGCCCTTACCTGTGGCCGGGAGTAATCCAAAAAGAATATTCCAATTTCTTGATCGCCATTTGGTAGATCCAATGTCCATTTTCTCGACGGCATAATCGACCATAACATATGGATAACAAATATTGAATAAAAGAAATAATGATAAAATAATGTATATACGTGGTTGGCGTTCAGCGGTTGTCTACTCTAGCGAACATGTATATAAACGTGGACGGCACTGAATGAGTTAATTGTGTCTTAGTGCTCATGAGGTCTGTCCCCAGATCCCCAGGAATACGTGAACATTATGGGAAATGCGTGTACCGTCTTTCCTCTGTGCATTCAGTAGAAAGCTGTCGGGCTGCTAGCTAGCCTTGCTTAGCACACATTAATACAATTATTTAATGAGATACAGATGACTAGCCTAGCTGTCGCCCAGAAGTCCTGAGTTTTAACCCCTTAAGCCCGATCGGGCCGGTACCAGGTTGAGATTTATTTCACATCACTAATAGATCAAGGCAGTCCATATTAATTAATGTAATTAATTAATTAAACAGCAGTCAAATTGTATATTTTCAGCACTACGTTTGTTTACCAATGATTTTAAGTGTTATTAGCTAAATACAGTATGAGCTTGTAAAAATCTCAGCGCATTGTATCAGAAAACCAGATGATTTAGACGCGAGGAAGTGACGCCGTCATGAAATCGTTGTAGTCCTAAGAAAGAGGAGACCCAGGGCTTTCGATGGACCAGGTTAAAATTGTTCAGTCGCAGGACAGCATCACTGCTTTTGCGGGACAATGCGGGACACGTAGGTGAGGGAAAACAAATGATTTAAATGCCTTTATTTCATATTCGACGCCGACGGTAGCACATTTTGTTATTAATCTTATTAAACTGTAGATGCTTCACCTAGCACCGGGATTTGTAACTGCACAAAAGCACCGCTATGGGAGGATCTTCTCACTGAGAACACACAGCCTGCGCTTAACATTTTTGTTTTCTTTCCCCTCACGATTTATTTAACGTGCCCTGGCTGGCTGGCTCGGCAAGGCTCTCTCTCCACTCTCTAGCCTATACCGGCTCTACCGGACCCGGTGTCTGTGAGTGATGGGGGCTAGTGGCGGGCGAGGTGGCGAGCTTCTCTCACGGTTTTCTGGACAGCTTCGGTCCCTCGCTGGCGGCGCCTTGGCGGCTCATCATCATCCCCCGGTGCAAGGTCTGCGTCTCGCCGGAGTCATGGAGTATTATTAGCAGTTTAAAGACAGCGCAACTGTCTTTCCGGTATGTCAAGTATTTGAGCCGTGCCGTTTATTAAAGTCGACGCGTAAATACGGCAATTGGGGGTAGAGGTGCGTGTTCACCGGCAGAGGGGTCGGCGGACAGGCAGCAGGCTTTTGCCCCGAGCCGGATTCAAGCCGTCAACACGGAGCTGCACGAGAGAGCAGTTCAGCACCATGGACAGCGTGACAAATGCACTCATTTCATTGGCTGTCACTCTGTTACACCTATACACGGCTGGCCCCGCAGGGGTAGAGGTGCATGTTTCTTCTGACTCGAGTGACACTGACACACTTAATTGGAGCGAGGCATTAAATGAACAACATTTAAAAAAAAATAATAATAATAATAATTATTATTATTATTGTTTTTACCATGATCTTTGAAATGCGGGACATTGTTCTGTTGCAGCGAAACGCGGGACAGGTGGTCACCCTACCAGCCGCACACATAGGAAGCCTAACAATTTTTCTTTTAAAAATATTGACGTGAAATGTCATGATTATATCTCACGGGTCAAACAAACCTTATTGCCATAAAATACAATGTATATTGTTTATTTACCTTTCTGCGAACATCTAGAAAAAAACTGTGTCGCAATCTGGTGAAAAATGCCTGAGCTATGGACATTATACAAAATATTTCATTCAGGGTCTTTGCTGCACTGGTGGTACTAAATCCAGATTTAACTCTGCCATCGGAAAGAGGAGATTGATGTATGACATATCCAAAGATGTATGGATGGCCATAATAAGGTAATTTATAGGCATGATATTCTATATTCATATTTCAAATAGCATGTGTCCGGATTGGCAAAATTCAGTACTGTATCTACAAAACCCCCTGTAAATCATCTGGCCTTTATACATTTGCTTAGATTTGTAGTACACTTGATCTAAAGAAGGTGCTGAATGAGCTCAGTGTCAATTTCTCCTGTCTGGTCAATGTTAGCATGGTGTTATTCACCTTCAAAGATGAAAAAAAACATTCCCTGAGGTCCATAGATGTCCCTAGATACCAAGAACATGCAAATGGACCTTGTAGAAGTGGAGCATTCTTCCATTTACTTGGTTATGTACTTTTAGGTGAATTGTATGGCGGAGGTTAAGAGGTTAAGCTAGGCTAGTGGCCCGTATCCGCTTCCATTCATCTTTGCTAAGCAATAGACTATAGGAAATTGGTCTGACTCTTCTTGTCTGACTCTGGAGAAGACAGTAGGCCTAAGCACATTCCCATAACGTGCCCCCTTTAAGCTTCCAGTCGAGCATAATGCCAAGCTGCTTGTAATGTATCGGCTCCCCATTGATAAAAGCAGGGCGGGAGGGTTGAAGCTTTCTAAAATCAATGGACATTTCCTTTGTCTTAGTGAAGGTGTCTGGTTATATAAGGTTTGAGATACCGATGCCTCTGTTTCACAGCAGTGTGTGTGTCGCAGGCGGGGGCCGGAGCAGGGGACTATTTCTGGCATCAACTGTGGACAGGAGGCTATTTGAGATGGGATGAAGAGGGGGTGGCTTCCCCCTGGCTAATACAGTAATTATGACATGCCTTGCCACTGAGGGAGAACAATGCCTTGCCTCCTGACTACCCTCCCTACCCCCAAATGTGTTACATTGGAGCAAATTGACCATTGTGAACATTATCTGGGGGCCTTTTGGCTGCAGTTTCCATAGCATTTCCAGTAGCATCGGCCACGCTCACAAAACCTCGGCCGAACCGTCCAGGATCACAGGGACAACCGGAGAAATGGAATGCAGGGAATGGCCCATGCCCATTCAGACCTGTGATATTGAATCATCGTTTGATGAAGAACTTGAGAACGGCTGCGGTAGAATGTTTGATAATGTCATTATAACATTATAACATTTAATAAAATACCCTTTTTTAGATAGATCCCTGTAAAAGGTCTGTACAGCCCAAAGATGCAGACACAAAACACACAAACAAACAAACAAACAAAAACATGAAAACCAAGAGGTTTCAGAATTATATATAAAATAAAATAAAATAAAATAAATCTTGTATAATGAGCCACAAGCATTTACATAATTCTTTCACCAGATGAAATGTCACACACTTCATTAATTGGATCAATACAATTAAGAGTTTTGAGTGAAAAGTTGTGGCAAGGAGTTCATCCCTGATATCAATATATAGACCACAGGAAGGTAGAACGTGAGCTTTGCTTTCGACAGACTTTGCTTTCATTCCCTGGACTGTTTGTGTCCCAATACATTTTACATTTACATTTTACATTTAGTAATTTAGCTGAACGCTTTTATCCAAAGAGATTTACATGTTCTGTAAGACAAGTCAACAGGAAGGGTACAACTCTTATAGTAACAATGCTCATCAAACAGTACTGAAACTTGGGTGCTGCCTGCAGTGTTGAGTGCATAGTAGTACTAAAGACATATTAGTATAGTAGGAAGAGTGCATGAAGGTAGTAAGAAGGTTATTATTATTAAAAAAAATTCAGATATTGATTGAAGAAGTGTGTTTTTAGTCTACGGCAAAATATTGGTCAGGTTTCGGCTGTCCTGACTGTGGTGGGAACGTTCATTCCACCACCGTGGAGCAAGGACAGAGAATAGGTGGCTTCTCTTTGACGACCCTCCCGGAGCCCGGATACGAGTGGGTCTGACTGAGGCAGCCAGAGGATGTAGAACGGAGCTCTTGAGGGTGTGTAGTTAGAGACCATTGACCGGAGGTAGGCGTTCCCTTCACCGCACGATATGCCAGGTCAAAGACCTTGAAGCAGATTCATGCGGTGATAGGGGGCCAGTGCAGGTCCCTAAGAAGGGGGTTAACATGGGCTGACTTTGGTAGGTTGGAGATCAGACGGGCCAATAGTTAGAGGAGCGACTATACACACACTGGAAATTAGACCTGGATGTAATCTTATCTACGAACTATATTTCAGTTGTTACAGTATCTTCTAAAGCCAGTATGTACACAGTGTTACTTTCAGACCAATTCATTAGCCTTCTAGTAATTGATACCATTTGTGTTCATTATTCTCCAGGATAGCTGTTTCAACATCTTGTATCTTGTATTCCAATTTGTATTGGAAGATACAAATTTGGTATGTTCATAAAGTCAGCTTTTCAGAAATGTCCAAAATGATACCCCTGTACTTATGAAAACAAACAATGCCTTTTGAAACGAGTCTTATGGGAGCCGGATTGCAACCGATGCACGTAAACCTTCAACTCAAAGGTGGGGCTATTTTGGAGAAAGGAGCTGTGAGGATTGGTTCATTCCCCGCCACACGCTCCGCTCCTTTAAGGTACTGTGTTGATTGATGCATTCCCCGCCACACGCTCCGCTCCTTTAAGGTGCTGTGTTGATTGGTGCATTCCCCGCCACACACTTTTGGAGCAAGTATCAATTCCAGCGCGCACCTGTCATAGTTTTTGATTAGCGCCCCAGAGGCTTTTTATACTGGGACTTCCCTTCAATCGATGTCGGGTCGTTTTGGAATACAACTGCTTTTGCCTGCTTTTTCCCCGTTGCTGTGCCTCGTCTTCTTTCCCTCCAGGACTTTCTGTGGAGATCCGCTGATGAGAACCTTGTTCCCCGTTTGGAGCTGCGCCTCGTTTACCCGCTTTACGCGTTTGCGCTTGGGTGAGTTGGAACCAAACCCCTCTGGATTATTCTGTCTGTGTGTGTGACGAACACCGAAGATTATCATTTTTGCTTGCACTGGACTCAGTTGAAGTGTGTGTTTTGAAGAGACACTGAAGATATCATTTCTGTTTGCACTAAACTCAGCTAACTTGTGTGTTGTGGAGAACACTGAAGATTGTTACTGTTCATTGGTTCTGGACACAGCTAAGGGAGGAGGGAACCACACTGCCTCTGTGTTTCGTTGGACTGTTATTGATATCTCTCTTTCTCCGTTTTCCACCTCGAGTTAAAGCTGGGAGTATCTGCAGAGCCGCTACAACTTTCAAATACCGATTCCCCACCGCTATCACCAGGAGGATCTGCAGAGCCGCAGAGAACTCTGCCGATGGCAGTCTCCCTTGTTGTTTCATAATTGTTACTTTACCCCTTTTGTGACTCTGTAAATAAATACGCCCTAGTATTTGGCTAACTCTGAACTTCCTGTTTGTGCCGTGCGATTGAGGTCGGTTCAAACCTTAACAGGAGCTTACATGTCCAGCAGGAGAGACTAAGCTGTATCGCAGGAAGAGACTAACGCACGAAACACACTAGGGTTTCGTGCGAGAACAGCTCGCGTGGCCGTCCACACCGAGTCCAACTTCAGAGCGGGCGGAAGCGCACAGATTTACATTATATCTATATTATATCTAGTCTATATGCGAAGTCAGTCCCCGTTTGAAGATTTTTTGAAAGATTTCCAGTTCCAGTGTTCCATTGTCTATTTTGCATGTATAACCCGTTATTACCTCATTAATTTGAATGTTAGAATTGATTTTAGAATGATGAAATCAGTGTGACTGTACTCCTGAAACAGTATAGTATGGTTTATTTGTTTTGGGAAAGATACAGACACATTAGCTGGTTGAACAACATCTATATGTGTGGTAATAATACAGATATTGAGTGTATTTCTTTGAAAATGCGCGTGGCGCACGCCTCTGAATCCAACCGAAGCAAAAAAAAACACTTCCAGCCCGTGAGTCGCCCGCCCACTCGCGGCCGGTGTAAACAGCGACGCCCGTTAACATTGGAGAGAAAGTGAAGCTCTGATCGCCCGCCCACCTCATGCCCGCGTTCGGTGCGTTTCATGCGTAGTATCGCAGGAATGGACTAAGCTCTGTATCACTTTTCAAGCCAAGTGCCATGCTAAGGTTTTCCACAAATTCAGTTTCAAGATAGATTTTTCAAATAATAATAATAAGTATTTCCAGGGTTCTGATCGGCATGGTGCACTTTTCGATGGTACTGTTAGTTTCCCGATGTAACTCTGGAAACATCACTTGGCCCATAAAGAAATCCTATTTTCTTAGGATTCGGGCCACCCTGAGATTCTGGAACGTTTGATGACAGCCTGGGACAGTCAGTCAGTCAGTCAGTCACAGAGACCCGGGTTCTTCCTCACAGCATTTTATTTATTGGTAGCTGTTGGAATGTAAAGATAATCTCACCAACATATTGCAAAAATGTGCCTACCCCACCTTTAATTAAAAGCATGAATATCACCAACATTGGGGTTTATGAGGTTTTAAAATGACAGCTGTCAGAGGGGAATTCTGTTTGAATGAAATTAAGATTTTGCTTCAAAGCCTCAATGAATCGGTGGTATATTCACATAATTCACGCATGGAAAACAACCTTTTTGGAACCCCATCGTACTTTAGAATAGGGCTAATTCAAAATGTCTTTTGCAAATGTAAAAACAAATTG
>NC_140180.1:96412648-96460878 GCF_963971535.1 Notolepis coatsorum
GTGTGTCTGTTTGTCTGTTTGTCTGTTTGTCTGCATGTCTGTTTGTCTGTTTGTCTGTTTGTCTGTTTGTCTCCATGTCTGTTTGTCTCCATGTCTGTTTGTCTACATGTCTGTGTGTCTGTTTGTCTGTTTGTCTGTTTGTCTGCATGTCTGTTTGTCTGTTTGTCTGTTTGTCTGCATGTCTGTGTGTCTGTTTGTCTGTTTGTCTGTTTGTTTGCATGTCTGTTTGTCTGTTTCTCTGCGTGTCTGTGTGTCTGTTTGTCTGCATGTATGTTTGTCTGCATGTCTGCATGTCTGTTTGTCTGTTTGTCTGTTTGTTTGCATGTGTACATGTCTGTTTGTCTGTTTGTCTGTTTGTTTGCATGTGTACATGTCTGTTTGTCTGCATGTCTGTTTGTCTGTTTGTCTGCATGTCTGTTTGTCTGTTTGTTTACATGTCTGTTTGTCTACGTGTCTGTTTGTCTGCATGTCTGTTTGTTTGCATGTCTGTTGTCTACATGTCTGTTTTGTCCTTTGCATATCTCGAGAACCCTTCATCCGACCGGCTTCATCCTCAGCGTGTGTATTGCTCAGGACACAGCGGAGGGCAGTGGTGAACATTGTGCTATTTGGCCAGATGGTGGCGCTATAGTGCGTGTCTGTCCTTCACATATATCTCGAGAATTCATCAACTTTACGTTTGGCGGGTGTATTGCTGAGGACCTAAGACCAGTGGTGGAAGAAGTACACAGTTCCTTTACTTAAAGGAAAACTCCAACATTTTGGGAAATTAGCTTATTTAACATCTTCCCTGGAGTTAGACAAGAAGATGCATACCTTTTTTGTCTCTGTGCGTGCATTTAGCTTAGGGAACAGTCGCTCTGTTAGCGTAGCTTAGCTTCATCACTGGAAGTGGGGGAGGGTTTGAGCCTGACGTTCCCTACAGTGCCCTACAGTCACGAAATACACTCCAAATACAACTCCAAAACGTTACCATGACTTAAAATCCTCTTACCTTGACGATTAAAAGCCTCCCCAATTTAGAAAACAGTAATCCAATGGCTGGTATTGATATACTACTAACTACTGCACGCTAACGGAGCTAACCGGACACTCAAGCAGATAACGAGAGCAATGACTTCCTTTCTGGGGGGTTTCAAAATAAAAGAGCGACGTCTATAGCAGCGGAATACGTTTATTTTGTACATTATCTAACGTTAACACGAACCTAAACTAACGTTACAACTAACCTAAAGTTAGTTTAGGTTCGTGTTAACGTTAGATAATGTACAAAAAATATTGAGTGATGAAGCTAAGCTACGCTAACAGAGCGACTGTTCCCTAAGCTAAATGCACGCACAGAGAAAAAAAAGGTATGCATCTTCTTGTCTAACTCCAGGGAAGATGTTAAATAAGCTAATTTCCCAAAATGTTGGAGTTTTCCTTTAAGTAAAAGTAGAAATACCCAGATAAATGAGTACTCTGGTAAAGTCCTCCATTCAAATTCTACTTAATTAAAAGTAGAGAACTATTTTCCATTGTATGCACTTAAGTATCTAAAGTAAAAGTATTCAAGTGCTTGGGAGCATTCAACCTCTACCCATTGACCGCTATGTTAAAGTGGTATGTGGTCCAGTTATGCTGCTCTGATTAAAGGTTATGTTAAAGTGGTAGGTGGTATGTGGTATAGATTGAAAATATTTAACTTTTTGTGTTTATTTTATTTTTTACAATAATTTGTGATGCCATCACACAAACTGGCATTTAAAGGGTTACAATTCGAAAATGTATTGAATGTGTTTTTAATTTTTTTACAATATTTTGTGATGCCCATCACAAACACTGGAATTTATAGGATCGAAATTACAAAAATCCTGCATCAGAAATTCTGATGCAGGAAATTAAGTCTGTACGTTAGTGCAAGCAGGCTAACGTACTGCTTGCACAGGTCAGACATGCCAGGCCCCAGTCGGTCACACTGGCTCTCAATCTTCTCAAGCAGTTCAGTCACAAATGTTTCCTTGCCCTTGGCCTGTGCGTCAGCCAGGAACTTGATACAGTCTTCGCACACATCACCACTCCCCTGCTTTGGGGCATCCTGTTTGGGGGTCTCCTCCTGGGGGTAGAGGAACTGTGGCACATTGAGCAGGAAGGGAGAGACCTGCTGGGACAGGTCTACCTCAGGGATCAGGTTGGACTGGATCGCCTCCCGGTACTGGGATAGTATGACCTGCTGGGAGCGACACAATCCCATGGCTCCACACACCACACTGGGGTCATCCAGTTCTCCGGTGATGATTCCAATGAGGATGGGGTAGTAGCTGTCCACCATCTCCATGCACTCCGCGGTCAGGCCCTCATCGGGGATCAGCTGGCAAGCCTTCTCCAGGTAGCCAAGGAGCTCTGCCTCTGTGGAGTTGTCCTTCAGCAGCTGCTCCACCACAATCAACACCTCATTACACAGGTAACATGGCACAGATTTCATCAGGGGGTTATTCCACACGTGCTGCTGGCAGTGAGACACAGCTCCGCCCAGGGACGCCGTCTTGACATTTTGACACCAGTAGGGGGGGCCATGCGCACACTGCTCAGTGCCCAGCAGAGGAATGGCAACAGCTGACGCTACGAAAAGCAGGGCGAGAAGCAGCATGACTCCGCTGTTTTGGCTCTGACTGTATTAAAACGTTACACTTTTCTCTTTCGGTCTCTAGTTGGAGTTCTATGGTCGAGTTCCTTTGAGCACTGTTTCTCTTCCACAGCGAAGTCTTTCTTTACAGAAGTGGTCCTAAAGCTATTTTCCTAAATATTCACGTCACTACTAAAAGTTAAGAAAACTGTATTTTCCCAGTCTCCAAAATAACCGCCGACTCCTCCACACTGGAAAGCCGTAAATCAACTTGCCGGCTCTTTTCACAGCAAAACGGTAGTCAAAGCACCCTGGTCTAGAAATGCAGGCTTCAATCTATGTTGTTTAGTCTATCTGTTCAGTCCTGTTCACTCCTGTTTCAAGATGGAAACTGACTGTTCTTCTTCTTCTTCTTCTTCTTTTGAATTTCCGGCAGAGTAGACGCATCGTGGCGTATTACTGCCCTCCACACTTCTTTTGATGATCTCTTCTTCTTCTTCTTCTTCTTCTTCTTCTTCTTCTTTCTTGGCGTATTTCTTCCCTCCTCATTTCTTATACTACACTAGTGGTGTTCCATCTTTAGGCCTTTTCAACTCACACTTTCTCCTTCTTCTCTGCTCCTCTTGCCTGTCCAATACTAATACATACCCTAACGCTATATCCTCTGGTACAACTCTGAAGCATGCAGAAATGTCAGCACTGCCTCTGTGATCAACTGGTGGTTCTCATTATCCATGCCAAAGAATGATTTAAGAGAGAAGGAAGAGACTCCCAGCTCTTCCAGACTTTTATAAAAGATTTCCCTCTCTTTCCTATACCTTTCACATTTTAGGAAGACATGCCCGACAGTTTCAGTCTCTCCACATTCACACACCCCATCTGGATGTTTGCCCACAATGCACAAGCTACTGTTCAACCCACAGTGCCCCAGCCTCAGTCTACACATCTTCACCCTATCACTCCTTGACCCATATCCCTCCACCTTGATATTGACCCGAGGCTGCAGAGAGAAATAGTGCCTTCCCTTGGTCCCCCTTTCCCACTCATCCTGCCACTCAGCCTCAACTCCTTTCTTTATCTTATCTCTGAGTTCTACTCTTCCCATTGAAATGCCTATCTCTTCCTCCCTTCCCAGGCTCTGTTTGGCAAGGGAGTCAGCCATCTCATTCCCCGCAATACCAGCGTGTCCCGGGACCCAACAAAACTCCACTGACCAGCCTGCCTTCGCAATCCTATATAAAACCAACATTATTTCCTGAATGAGATCAGGGCGAGCTTTAGACCCACCTGCACTCAGAGCCATCAGTGCAGCAGCCGAGTCAGAGCATATAATCACCTGGCTTGGTCCCACTTCCTCCACCCACCACAATGCCCAGAGGATGGCAAGCAACTCTGTCACAAATACTGAGCTGCCATGGATATTCTTTGTCCCTTACCGATCCCTAACCGAGGCACCCACCACCCAAATCCTGCCCTCCCACTTTCAGGATCCACAGAGCCATCAGTGTACACCTCCAGAGCCCCTGATTCCAGAAGGAACCTCTCTATTTCCTCCACAATCTCGCCCTTATCCTCCTCCTTCAAGAACCTAAGTTCAATGACTCGATCAGGCACTAGCCAAAATGGCACTGATAGCCACCGAGTGTGCTCCGCCACTCCCCCCTGATGCAATCTCAACTTCCTGGCCCACTGATCAATACTGGCCAAAAAAGGTTTATACTTATCCCCATCTCCTGAAAGTAAACACCTAGCTGGGAAGGACAGACTTGTCCCACTCAATTTTGCCCAGTACTGTAGCCCTAACTTTACTCTCCTCAGGTTTAGGGGCAACTCCCCCATTTCCACCAATAGTGCTGAAGCAGGGGTGGTCTTAAAAGCTCCACAGCAGATTCTCAGAGCCTTGCACTGAAGCACATCCAGCTTTCGCAAATTAAACTTGGCCGCAGAGCCGTACACATAACAACCATAATCAATTGTTGACCTGATCATCGCCTGGTATATCATGCACGTGGTCTCTCTATCCGCTCCCCACCCACTCCCAGCCAAACTTCTCAGCACATTCACTATTCTTTCACACTTTGCCAGGATTTTCTCTATATGAACAGCCCAATTCAAAATTGTTGCATATATATAGATACACAAATGTTCTAGAATGTTTGTTATGACATCATACAGTGACATCACAAATGTTCTAGAATGTTTGGTTATGACATCATCACAAATGTTCTAGAATGTTCTATTATGACAAATAAGACGGTTCAATGACTTTATCAGAATGTTCCACTATGACATCATCACGAACGGTCCAGAATGATTGGACAGAACTAAGGTTCTAGAATGTTCTGCCATACTATGACATCATCACCAACGTTCCAGAGTGGCTACTATGACATCATCACAAACGTTCCAGAATGATCGGGCAGAACTAAGGTTCTAGAATGTTCTGCCATGACATCACCACAAACGTTCCAGAATGTTCGGGCGGCACTAATGTTCTAGAACCCACACACCACCACCACCCCTCCACAACGCACACACCACCACCACCACCCCTCCACAACCCACACACCGTTCATCGAATCTCCACCAAATTACGCCTACATGGAATACTTACCCACAACGTTCATCGGATCTTCCCCAGAGTACCTGGAACACCCCCCTACTGAGCTGCTGGTTAAAGGCCTTAACCACAGTATTGTTATGTTAGCTACTGAGCTGCTAGTTAAAGGCCTTAACCACAGTATTACATTAGCTACTGATCAGCTGCTGGTTAAAGGCCTTAACCACAGTATTGTTATGTTAGCTACTGAGCTGCTGGTTAAAGACCTTAACCACAGTATTGTTATGTTAGCTACTGAGCTGCTGGTTAAAGGCCTTAACCACAGTATTGTTATGTTACAGATACAGCTGGGAAAAGTCCAGGAACAGCTGTTTGCCTGCCGTTATGACGTCGCTTGGCATGGTTAATGTTAACAATGACCAGCGGGGGCGCTCTCATACAGCTGGTGACAACTGCCCGACGCGCCGGCTTTTTGTTCATTCATTGGAGGAGCTCCGCGCTGGACTAAGCTCGAGTTCCATTCAATTCCATTACAGCTGGTGACTTCATTCATAGGATGCTACAACGTCCTACAGTATGTCTACAGACTGCATGAATGAATGTTGCTGAATTAAAGAATGAATAAGTTAAACGTGTCAATTCAGCAGTCAAAGTGTATATATTAAAACGTGTCAAATCTAACTTCATTAGATGGCCGACGTACGGCTCTCTTTTCCATTCATTTCATCAAAAGAAAGCGTTAGTGTAATGCTTCTTGGTAACAATAAGTTTGTGTACGCAATGTTGCTGAATAAAATAATTAAACCGTTAAGACCTGTCGAATTAGCAGTGGAGGTGCTAGGTGGGCTCTATTTATAATGGATATATTTTGTCTAGTACCGTGGTCTAGTGGTTTAAGGTTATTCGTTTCAAGCTGACGCCCGGGGTTTGAATCCCAGCCGGTTTAATATATCTATTTTTTTTTTTATTATTTATAAAATGAAATTGCCCGCAACGATGTGCATAATACAATAGTAATAATATATAATAAGAATCATTTCCCAGACCCACTTTGTTTTGAAACAACCAATCACGTTGCGCGATAGCACGAGCGATCCACAGTCAGTAAGGTTACAGCTGAGTTCACTCATTCATAACGGCGAAATGTAAAATGCTACCCAGGATTGTTGCGTTTCGTTATAAAAACTATGCGGTGATAAACAAAAAACGAATCGCAGTATGCAAAACGTGCGGTTCGAGGATCACAGATGAAGATGCAACGTCGGTAAGTGAATGAACGAATGAATGAAAACTTTATTTAACAGATTGCAGAATGGGTACAATACAGTACAGCTCAATATACACAATTGTTAAGGGGATGCAGACCAGAGAAAGACTTTCGTCTTGTTTACATCAGGGTCCCCCATAGTAACTTGGCTTGCTACTCTACAGTTAAATCAATGAGCCAGTGTGCTAACGTTATCATATACTCTCTTTTTTAGACTCTTTTTGTATCACAAACAGTACTGTATTTGTAAATCTGGTATGTCATAAATGTATAGATGTAGCAGTACTGTATCTGTATGTCATGTATGTCATGTTATGATGAATTGAAAATGGGGGACCCTGATGTAAACAAGACGAAAGTCTTTCTCTGGTCTCTTCGCTGGACTGAGACGTGACGTGATTTTAATTATAATATGCATGATGTTTTGCTTTGTATAGGCAATAATGAAGAAGTTCCCTGGAAGGAAGGATGTCTCTTTCAGGAAGTTTCAACATAAAAACAAGGGCATTAAACAAAAAACATACAAATCAAATACAAATACAGAAGGCCATTTGTGCAGTGGCAAGAAGCATAATCACATCAGCAATAATTAGGGATGCACCGATATCGATATTTTGATCAAATATTTTTATTTTATTTTCAACATGAAACAAAACATATCACAATACAATAATAATACGTCAAATGTATATACTCTCTTTTCTGGACTCTTTTCGTATCACAAACAGTACTGTATTTGCAAATCTGATATGTCATAAATGTATAGATGTAGCAGTACTGTCTATCTGTATGTCATGCATGTCATTATGTTATGATGAATTGTAAATGGGGGACCCTGATGTAAACAAGACAAACGTCTTTCTCAGGTCTGCATCCCCTTAACAATTGTATTTATTGAGCCGTACTGTATTGTACCCATTCTGCAATCTGTTAAATAAAGTTTTCATTCATTCATTCATTCATGCTTGAGGAAGACTGGTAAGGTCGAAACGTTTATTTATATATTGTAAGAGTATATTTATGAGACAGTATATTTATTTTGTACAAGAATGTGAAAC
Source organism: Notolepis coatsorum (assembly GCF_963971535.1). NCBI lineage: Eukaryota > Metazoa > Chordata > Actinopteri > Aulopiformes > Paralepididae > Notolepis > Notolepis coatsorum. Next base: position 96,420,139 of record NC_140180.1, read on the forward strand.
TTCCTATCACGTTTGAATAATGCTGTGTAAAGTTAAGTAAAAATGCATTTCAACTTGTCCAATCGGTGGTAGTGAACGTATCGTAGCGATCAGGCATGCAGTAATGTCAGGAAGAATGAGGAGAGGTTGTATTCGTATATGATGGTTTAATTCCAGCTCAATATGGGTTTTACAGGTTAATACTCTCTCGTAACACACAACACAGACCTGCTAATTATATATACGCTCGCTTCACGACAAACTAACGTCCGGTCCCGGCCGGCGGTCCGTCCTCCTATATCTCCCGGGGGGAAACACCTCCAGCTAAACAGAGCGACACATAGCGCGTTGCATGACGGTTAGAATGTTGACAGCGCCACTATATGGCCAAAATAATACATGGTTTTGAATTGATTGGTTGAAAACTTTATTAACAGATTGCAGAATGGGTACAGTACAACTCAATACATACAATTGTTAAGGGGATGCAGACCAGAGAAAGACTTTCGTCTGGTTCAGATACAAAACTCACTCAAACTGTATGGTAGCCTTTTCCTTGGATCCTCTGATCGTGGGTTCCGCAAACGTTCATTCACTCGATCACGAACTTTCTCCCAGCGGACTACACTATAGCGTTCTTTAACTTTAGCAATCAACATCAATCTGAGGTTCTTAGGTAAAGCATGTTTCCCCCGTTTGCCATTCCAATTGACTTTGTGAGCCCACTTTTGGTAGGTTTCAAAGTCCACTAGCAGCATGAACATACGCCCTGCGTAGTCGTCAGGCCGTGGTTTGCCTTGTGCGTCATGAGCATGATCGAACGCCTTTTGCTCGTCGTCTGCTGAAATACTTTCCAGTTGTATGTTGGGCAGGGCTGGACGCTGTCGCTGTGCTTTTTTCTGTGGTTTTGCCACTGGAACTGCAGTACTGGCAGAGGCGTTCTGAACGGTGACGTTTGAGGAGAAAGCGGTTGCGGCGAAAAACATGCATCATCTTCATCATCATCATTATCATCATCATCATTCTGGGGCGTTTGGGACAGAGAGGGTGATAGAGCCAACCATGGTCGTACATTCTCATCGCCCACTTGGGATGGGTAGGGACTGGACAGAGAGGGTGATAGAGCCCGCCATGGTCGTACATTCTCATCGCCCACTTGGGATGGGTAGGGACTGGACAGAGAGGGTGATAGAGCCCGCCATGGTACATTCTCATCTCTCGTTGGTGTGTAAAACAAAAGCTGCCTATTGAATGGCTGAGCCGCAGGTTGTGGAGAGGAGGGTGTAACGCCTGAGGGTTTAAGCAGCCTGGCCAGCTCTGTCTTGTGTCGATTCTCACTCGCCTCCAGGCGGTCCTCCAGGCGTTTCACACTCGCCTCCAGCCTGGCCAGCTCTGTCTTGTGTCGATTCTCACTCGCCTCCAGCCTGGCCAGCTCTGTCTTGTGTCGATTCTCACTCGCCTCCTGACGATCCCCCAAGCATTTCTCAGTCTCCTCCACTTGTTTAACCAGCCTGGCAACATGCTTGTTTATTTTTTGATCAATAACAATAGCCACCGTTGTCAAGACAATCGCATTGCAAATGTTATTAATGGTTGGAGTTGGTGTTGGTGTTTCCTCAGCTGGGAGTGGCAAGATGTCCATAACAATAACAGCGGCCTGCAATAAGGGAGGGAAAGTTAAGATAAGATTTGTGTCACAATGATGTGATGTGGAAAACAGTACGGCTCAATACATACAATTGTTAAGGGGATGCAGACCAGAGAAAGACTTTCGTCTTGTTTAGATTAACAAGGGGGGACACTGTACATTTGAATACTGACATACATTTGACATAGAAACTGTACATTGGAGGAGGTTGGGTGGGGGTGTACATTTGAGGTGGGGGGGACCCATGTAAAAAGATTGTCTGAATAATGGAAAATGCAATAAAAAAATTTACTTACGGCTTTCTTTTTGACCATCCGGTGTTTTGCTTTGGGGGGGATCACGGGACCTCCTGTTCTTTTGCGACTTTGAGGTGCCTTTACTTGAGTTATTCCTGGTCGATCAACACTCGGGATGGATGTCTAGAATAGAAAAATTATGCATAAATAAATAATTCAAATGTCGGGGACATCGAGAGAGAGGTATCTGTAAAGCATTCCCGGTAACTGGAGAAAGGTATTCCCGTAACTGGAAGTGAGTAGGGGCCGGAGCCCGACGTTCCCTTACTGTGTATAGGGTGTTATTAGACAATTACGTTTTATAAGCACTTGCCCAACCACTACTGTATGAGCGCTGCGTCACGTTGAAATCACTGGCTGGCTGCGCTCATACAGTAGTGGTTGGGCAAGTATATTTGCTTATAAAACGAGAGAGAGAGAGAGAGAGAGAGAGAGAGAGAGAGAGAGAGAGAGAGAGAGAGAGAGAGAGAGAGAGAGAGAGAGAGAGATACAATACAAACATACCTTCAATGGTTTAGTGCTGTAAAAGGTTGCCATTCTGTCCTCCTCACGACTGTCCGGTCCACAGATTTCACACATGACTTTTATATCAAAAGACACAATCGCTTTGGTGGTTGTAGCGTCCGTCTAATGACTTTGCGCCTCCTGGCGGCATAAAATAGAACAGCAGCCTGGGTTCCTAATTCATTTCCACGACGTGATATAACCGTGCGCACGTCGCGGCAAAGCGCCCAGGAAAACTAAAAGCTTCATCTGTAGCTACTGAGCTGCTGGTTAAATGCCTTAACCACAGTATTGTTATGTTAGCTACTGAGCTGCTGGTTAAAGGCCTTAACCACAGTATTGTTATGTTAGCTACTGAGCTGCTACCACCACCCCTCCACAACCCACACACCACCACCACCCCTCATACACGCGTCCAGGTTCTGATTTCATATACACACACACACACTCTTCCAACACCGTGACGTCAGACGCAGCACAAACCTAGGCACCTAAACCCGCCCCCAAAATACATGCAAAGCCTGTCATAGTAGGACGCTATATGATGCATAGGCTCAGAATATGTGCTGATTGCATGCACAGGATAAGCATCTCCCTCCATGACAGACACAGACAAACATAGGAAAATAACATAAATATCTTTTAATATTTCATTGCACATTACTGCATGGCAACACATCAATTACAGTGTCCATCAACACATCTGTTCGTGTTAACCATGTCACTTTACAAAAACTCAGTACTGTTTTTTTTCTCCCTCTGTAATACTTGGTGGCCAAGTTCTTTATCTGGTTGTCGCTTTTCTGATGCGGTTGTATAAATTGTGATTAGAAAAACAAGCCTTTGTATCCTCCTACAGTAATTACACATACATGACAAATTCCTACACCATCATGTAATTCATCAAGAGCATACTAAATAATGTTACTTAGTCACTTGGCATCTGTTCAGTACTGCGCAGCACTGTTTCAAGATGCAAACTGACTGTTCTTCTTCTTCTTCTTCTTCTTCTTCTTCTTCTTCTTCTTCTTCTTCTTCTTCTTCTTCTTCTTCTTCTTCTTCTTCTTCTTCTTCTTCTTCTTCTTCTTCTTCTTCTTCTTCTTCTTCTTCTTCTTCTTCTTCTTCTTCTTCTTCTTCTTCTTCTTCTTCTTCTTCTTCTTCTTCTTCTTTAGAATTTCCGGCAGTGTTCTGAGAGAATTGTTGCATAATAGATACACAAATGTTCTAGAATGTTTCGTTATGACATCATACAGTGACATCACAAATGTTCTAGAATGTTTGGTTATGACATCATCACAAATGTTCTAGAATGTTTGATTATGACATCATACTGTCACATCACAAATGTTCTAGAATGTTCTATAATGACAAATAAGCCGGTTCAATGACTTTATCTAAATCCAGTCAATATTCCTAATGCCGTTTCAATGTAAGGTTATAAAAATAAACATATAAATATTCATATAATATAATAACCTAAATATATAGCTTTGGCTCCTCTATACCGGCACCTAATTGTACTTCTAATCTAGAGACAATTACTAACAACAAAAAAACAAGGAGCTAAACCAAACACTATTTTAACTGATAAGTGTCTCTGCTGTTGGATAACCAATACCTGGTGCCAGAGGTCACTAGTACATGGCACACTGTAGGAGGACGGTCTTTACCACGGCCTCATGCAGCTTCTTAGTGATAGGTCTATCTAAAATGGTCGTCTTTGTCTTGACACGGACCCGGCACACGAGCCCGTGCTGGTCAGGAACCGCCTCGATGACCCTGGCCAGGACCCATGAGTTGCGGGGTGCAGAGTCGTCGATGATCAGGACGACGTCTCCCTCAGCGAAGTTGCGTGATACACGTGTCCACTTCTGTCTCTCTTGGAGTTGAGGTAGATATTCCTGTGTCCATCGTTTCCAGAATACTGCCATATACTGGACTTGTTTCCATCTCCTGCGGGAGTAGAGGTCTTCTTTCACGAAGAGGCCGGGAGGCAGGGAAGGCTTTGACTGGAGGAGCAAGAGGTGGTTGGGGGTAAGCGCTTCCAGGTCGTCCGGATCACTAGAAGCCTTGGTTATCGGTCGACTGTTAATGATGGCTTCTGCCTCACACAAGACGGTGTGTAGGCCTTCTTCATCCAGATTCTGGAGCTTTAAGGTGGTGCTGAGAATCTTCCTGACCGACCTGATCATCCGCTCCCAGACTCCGCCATGGTGAGAACCCATTGGATTCCCCTCTGTCGTAGCGTGTTCTCAATCTTGGAGATATTCCATTGTTTCATAGCTCTTCTTAGCTCGCTCTCCGCTCCAACGAAGTTAGTCCCGTTGTCTGAACGGAGGATTTTCACCTGGCCTCTTCTCGCGAGGAAGCGACGGAGAGCGTCAATGAATGAGTCGGTGTCCAACGACGAGGCCACCTCAATGTGGACAGCACGGATAGCCAGACAGGTGAAGGTGCAACCCCACCTCTTCACGACGCTTCTGCCGCGTTTGACTTCGAACGGACCGAAGTAGTCTACCCCAGTGTTGGTGAAAGGGGGGTCATCTGGAAGAACCCTGTCCTGGGATAAATCCGCCATCTGTTGTTGTCCAGCAGCACCGTGTGAGCGTCGACAGGTTACACACTTGGAGGGGACTCTTCGTATGGCTGCGTGAGCTCCAGGGATCCAAAACTTGAGTCGCAGCTTGGACAATACGTGTTTACGACCGCTGTGACCCTCATTCTGGTGGATGTCTCGGAGTATAAGCTCCGTTACATGGCGATCCTTAGGTAGGATGGCTGGGTGTTTAGCCTCTTCAGGCATCGCCGATTTGTCAAGTCTTCCACCTACTCTGAGGATTCCATCTTGCAGTACTGGCTTGAGCTTAGCGATATGACTGCTCATCTTGACGTAGTCACCTTTCCGAAGCGCAGCGATTTCTTCTGAGTATTTCTGTCGCTGACTGGAGCCCTACTGTGTATCTCCTCAACGCTGCAAGCAGCCCTACTGTATGTCTCCTCAACGCCGCAAGAAGCCATACTGCAGGTCTCCTTAACACTTTGATTGCCACACAGTATGCCCATCATTATACCCAGTCTGCCACCGTTGTAAGCCTATGGAGATGTTTACCTTCTTTGCAGTGATATAACTTTTTAAATATTATAGCTATATTGATATTACTATGGCCCATTCAACATCGGGTATCTATCGTTCCGGATGTGGGAACGTTATATTTTTTCATTCATACATTGTTTTGTTAATACTGTCGAGAATATAAGTATGTTTTTAAGCTTTTCTGATGTAATTCCAAAAACGCGAGTTATAGCCCCTGAAGCATAATAGATTATCGATTGGCGTTTCTTTCCTATACACGCTATATTAAAAAATTCAAATATATGTGATCGGTATACATTATGCTTCATCATGCGTGAAGGAAATGGGGGGGGGGGTCGTTTATAATTCCTTGATCGTCAGTAACGGCTTTATTTAGTATGGGTTGATATCTTGATCAGATGGATTGCAAACAAAGAAATGGCCAATCAAGCTGAAAATAACGTTATATTCCTCTTACCGTTCGAAAAATATTCCAATTATTTGACGTCGATCTGCTAGATCCATTTCCCGTTTGTATGACGCAATAAACGCCAAAATCATATATATTATTGCGTTTCGAAAGCGATCCCAATGCACTCGATTGTGTCTCTTGATCCACGTAACAAGATAGTACTGCCGGAGGGATTTTCTCAATGCACGAGTGCCACTTCCAGTTTGGTGTGGAGTGTAACTCGCCCGATCATCCACCTGGCGGCGGTATTGAGGCGTTGCAATATCAGACAGGGTGCCGCTGCAGTCCCGGAGGGAGGCTGGATGAATTATGAATGCCCTGGCGAAAAAATGAAATATTGATCCCAACAACGAATTACGCCGTTGTTGGCGTTCAACGCATGGTGGGCAATAACGATTTACGCCGTTGTTGGCGACCAATGTGTTAACGCTGCAAGCAGCCATACTGTGTGTCTCCTCCACGCTGCAAGCAGCACTTTCAAGGGGACCACGCAATCGTCCCGCTCTGAATGGGCACACGCACCGAACAGCCACGCCCCCTGACACTGCTGCAAGGCAGCAATACCTGGAGACAAGCAATTGGCCAGTTCTGAATGGTGACAACAGTGCACAGACACTCAACAGCTATCATGTCTCAGCAGGGGCGTGCACAGACAATTTGGGGGGCAGGGGCTCAAGGGGGGGGGGGGGTTATTTAAAAATGTTCTTCATATTTTTTCGTGGATAGTAGTACAGTAGAGCTTGAGCAGTAATGTGACTGCCTAATACATATTGTTTCTCATTTGGATATATAAAAAACTGTACTTTTATTAAATGTTTCATTATTTTGTTATGTTATTTTTTTTTTTATTAAATTATAATATTGTAAGGAAGGGGCAGGGCTTGATACGTTTTTTACTTCCCCCTGTTCCTTCTCGAACTCTTATTGTATGGAAATAGTCTTTGACTATTTACCTTTTTGTTTTTTAAACTTGTTTTATGTTTCTATGTTCGAGACAAATATAAAAAAAAATATATATATACATTTTTGTCTTCATATTTGGGGCACTTGGGGCAAACGGGCAGGGGCTCAAGCCCCCCTTCGGCCCTATTATGTGCACGCCACTGTGTCTCAGTATGGCAGACACACATGGTGCCGTGACTACAGAGACTACAGAACTGCTATACAGCATTCAGGGTCAGCAAGACTGATGATCACCCGCCATATATTAAAGAGGAACTAAGGACAATTTAAGAATTCATACACGTTATTCCTATGGTCTAGACTCTAGTCAGTCCAAGTGAAAACAAACTCTCTCCCTAATCCAAAAACAAGATTGCTAAAACTCAATGTATTTTCCTAGTATAAAGTCTGAAGCTGCTCCATAGAAAATAAATTGAGAAACATAGTGCAGGTACCCAGGGGACTGTTCTGAGTATAAGCTGAGAACACGACTAGAGAATATAGTACAAAAAGATAAATAAGAAAGAAAGAATCAGTATCTTTGTCAGTATTAATTATGAATGGAGCAGCTCCAGACATTATACCATGTGACATGACATCACATCACAAGTTTGATTCTTACTGGAATACTTCATCTGGGTGGTGTTAAGGACAGTTAAGGAAGTTCAGAGTATCGGGGAAGATACTCCAGTCCTTCTACTCCGGAGCTGTAGAGAGCATCTTGACTGGAAACATCACTGCCTGGTATGGAAACAGCACGGCACAGGACAAGAAGGCCCTACAGAGAGTGGTGCGCTCAGCCGAGCGTACCACGGGTATTGCACTACCTCCCCTGCAGGTTCTATACAACAAGAGGTGCAAATCCAGAGCCTGCAGAATAATGAAAGACCCCCACCACCCCAATAACAGCCTGTTCCAGCTGCTTATTATTATTATTATTATTATTATTATTATTATTATTATTATTATTATTATTATTATTATTATTATTATTATTATTATTATTATTATTATTATTATTATTATTATTATTATTATTATTATAACGAGGAGATGAGAAGTAGGGAGGCTGTACGTGTCATCTAGAGGCCTTCCACACGGGGAGATGAGAAGTAGGGAGGCTGTACGTGTCATCTAGATGCCTTCCACACGAGGAGACGAGAAGTAGGGAGGCTGTACGTGTCATGTAGAGGCCTTCCACACGAGGAGACGAGAAGTAGGGAGGCTGTACGTGTCATGTAGAGGCCTTCCACACGGGGAGATGAGAAGTAGGGAGGCTGTACGTGTCATCTAGATGCCTTCCACACGGGGAGATGAGAAGTAGGGAGGCTGTACCTGCAACATGTAAACAACAACATTCATTTTGGACCCACAAAAATGTTTTTAACTCATTGGACGCCACCACTTAAGTGCGCCAGAGGGCGGCAGAGCGCCACCGCTTTAATCAATGGGAGGACGAGGAGATTTGCGAGTGCTTAAAATATATCTTAAATTATGGCTATGGGTCTAATACACCCGTCGCTTATCAATGAGTTGCTTGCAGTCAGTCAACATGTACAAAACGGATAGTTTTTTCATCTGTACATTTCCGTTTTATACCGTGATGAATATCAATATATTTCTAGAGCGTTCTGGCTCATCTCAATAAACTCCAGCAAATCGAGCTTCAATGTATTTAGTTAGAAATTGTGCCATTTGTCGCTTGATTTATGAATAGTTTTCAAATAGCCGCTAGATTATCGATATTATATGTGTCCTCATGCACGATACAGAAGCGGGCTGAAAAATCGATTATCCGTGCCTTGGTCGGAGCCAACGGCACACACACACACACACACACACACACACACACACACACACACACACACACACACACACACACACACACACACACATACACACACACACACACACACACACACACACACACACGCACGCGCGCGCGCGCGCACACACACGCATACACATACACACACACGCACACACACACACGCAGACACGTTGTGATCGCTGTGAAAGAAACATCTGATTAACCCAAGATTGGTAACATAGAGTCCTTACCTCACATCTGATGTCCTGCAAAAAGATTAATCCAATTCCTGATCGCCATTCCAGATATTGATCTCGTTTATTGATCCAACGTTATATATCCAAAACACATAATCCACGGGATTCCACGCTGCTCAGAGTGTCCCCAGTCAATGTGTTATAGCGATACTGCATGCCCGAGAAGGGAAACCTGGACCGGACTTTTTTTTTAATGCACAGCCCCAGCCAGAGGGATTCCAATGATGTGCAATACCATCCGGGAGACGATAGGCGGCGGTATTTGCCCTTTTGCGAGCTCAGACCCATTCCCAACGATAACATCAGGTTGGATGGATGAAAATGAATGGATATCGCTAATAAAAGAAATAACCATTAAAACCCGACTATACTCGGGTCTGGCGACCAATGAGTTAATGATGAATCTAATCAATATTTTTTGGGTGGAAAAGCAATACTTTTTTATTCCACACCATTCTAAAATCTCTGTGGATGTTTTTTTATCATTTTTTATGTATTTATTTGTAAATGATTACGTACAATTTTTAGCACCTTTATGATTAATAAGACCTTCCTGGAGAGCATTCATGGAAAGTGTGAAGTGAATTGTCTTCAATTAATGTGTGGTTCTTATTTGTAAAGCAGGTTAAAAAAGAACAGGAGGAACAATTCATATACACATTTCTTATTCAATATGTTAATAAGTAATAATAGTAATAATATGACAATAATCAGCAGTAGTTAGTTTACTTCCTTTTTCGGCAGAGATGTTAGACAGTGAGACGTTGTCCAACTCTCTGGGCAGGAGTATGCTCCCAGGGCTGAAGTTCTTCCATGAGAACATTGGGGCTGTGAACCGTCCTCTTCTAGGTGTTAACGAGGGAAGCCGCTTCCTAAAGTTTCCATGACAACACGACCATTATTTTCTAGGTAATAACAGGGAAGCCGTTTCCTAACGTTTCTATGACAACCCGACCCATCCTCTTCAAGGTGGTAAATGGTAAATGCTGCATTTATATAGCGCTTTTTTCCAAAGCACTTAAACATTTTGTTCCTCACATATTTTACCCATTCACGACTCACACATTCACACACCGACGGCGAAGGCAACCATGCAAGGTGCTGACCTGCTCATCGGGAGCAATTAGGGGTTAGGTGTCTCGCTCAAGTACACGCTGCCTCTTGAGCCACTGTCGCCCAGTGTTGGGCAAGTTACTTTAAAAAAGTAACTAGTTACAGTTACTAGTTACTTCTTCCAAAAAGTAACTAAATTACTTACTCAGTTACAAATTATAAAAGTAACTAGTTACTTCAGAAAGTAACTATTGCTTACCTTCAAGTTTTTTTTTTTACATAACGCTGCTGTCGGGACAAAACCTCATAACTCCATTTTTTTATTTATTTTTGTATTATATAAATCAACTCCGTAGATCATCCTCCATATGTGTGTGTGGGTTTTACAAAGTTTAAACAATGGGAAAGCATTCAACCGATCATCTGTCTAAACCTCCTAACTCTATTCACCCTCAAATCTGTGTTAGTTTTTTTCATCTGCTGAAAAGTTGGGTTTTTGGAGTTATGAGGTTTTGTCCCGACAGCAGCGATATTATAATTACTATGTTTATATAGTGGATCATACAAATACAAACAGAATAGATGTTTTGGAACTTTTGATATGTATTGCCCCTCAACAGGCCACAACTGGGCAACATTAAATTATGCTTGTTAAGCACTATACCAAAAATAAATAACAAATATATACTGATTGATTGAACATTTTAATTAACAGATTTGTTATGGTTTGTAACCGACCCCAATCGCACAACACAAGACAGGTATGATGGTTTGCCAAGAAACAGATATTTATTGAGAGACAGGGAAAAAGGGCACTGTCCCTTTAAGGGAGAACACAAATACAGGAATATAACAAGAGGGGAAAAACTAGGTGCCTTTAAGAGGCGGGCATTAAGGGAAACGCTAGGGGAAGGTTAAAGGAACACTAGGGGAAGGTTAAAGGAACAGAGGAACTAGAGACTAGGAGAAGTCGGGACAAGGAGAGCTAGGGAACAGGAGAACTGGGGACTAGGAGAACTAGGGACAAGGAACTAGGTGGAACTAGAAGGGGAGAACTTGGGACCAGGAACTAGGTGGAACTAGAAAGGGGAGAACTAGGGACAGAGGGGACTGAGGCCCGCGGAGGCGGGCTGGGGAACAGGGAGGAACTGGGGACAGAGACCCGCGGAGGCGGGCTGGGGACAGGGAGGAACTGGGGACTGGTGGGAAAACATCTGGGCCGCTCTGCAGAACAGAGGAGAGGGTTAATATTCAAAAGGGAACAAACAGAGCAGAAGCAGAACAGTCCAAATAAACAAAGAAAACAAAGTAATAATATTTTCGTGTGACAAACACACAGGGGGAGATGTAATGTCCAAAAATACTATCTAAGTGAGAACAAAAACAGAGTGGGAGATGAAATGTCCAAACTACTAACTAAGTGAGAACTAACGGAGGCAATACGCTGGGTGAGTGACATCACAATCAAAACTCACCCAGGCGTATGCGTAATGGTACAGGAACAGCAGCGGGAACGGGGGCAAGAGGCATTACGCTGGGAGAGTGACATCACAATCAAAACTCACCCAGGCGTATGCGTAATGGTACAGGAAACGCAGCGGGAAGGGGGCAAGGGACATTACGCTGGGAGAGTGACATCACAATCAAAACTCACCCAGGCGTATGCGTAATGGTACAGGAAACGCAGCGGGACGGGGGCAAGGGGCATTACGCTGGGAGAGTGACATCACAATCAAAACTCACCCAGGCGTATGCGTAATGGTACAGGAAACGCAGCGGGAAGGGGGCAAGGGGCATTACGCTGGGAGAGTGACATCACAATCAAAACTCACCCAGGCGTATGCGTAATGGTACAGGAAACGCAGCGGGAAGGGGGCAAGGGGCATTACGCTGGGTGAGTGACATCACAATCAAAACTCACCCAGGCGTATGCGTAATGGTACAGGGACAGCAGCGGGGCGAGGGCATCGCCACCGGGTGGCTGGCTGTCCGAGCCGAGGAACAGAGTGCTGGAACAGTGGCGGTGGCGAGGGTGTCGTCCACCGGGTAGCCGACTGTCGGAGCCGAGGAACAGAGTGCTGGAACAGTGGCGGTGGCGAGGGTGTCGTCCACCGGGTAGCCGCTGTCGGAGCCGAGGAACAGAGTGCTGGAACAGTGGCGGTGGCGAGGGTGTCGTCCACCGGGTAGCCGCTGTCGGAGCCGAGGAACAGGGTGCTGGAACAGTGGCGGTGGCGAGGGTGTCGTCCACCGGGTAGCCGCTGTCGGAGCCGAGGAACAGGGTGCTGGAACAGCGGCGGTGGCGAGGGTGTCGTCCACCGGGTAGCCGCTGTCGGAGCCGAGGAACAGAGTGGCGCGCCACACCTTGGTGTGCACGTCGGAACCGAGAGACGCATCGGGGTGCGTCTGCGAGGAGGAGTGTGCCAAGCACGAGGATCTTTGGAAGATGCGCGTTGCGCGCTGGAGACTGGAGAGCGTGCCAAGCCCTTGAAGATGCGCGTTGCGCGCTGGAGACTGGAGAGCGTGCCAAGCCCTTGAAGATGCGCGTTGCGCGCTGGAGACTGGAGAGCGTGCCAAGCCCTTGAAGATGCGCGTTGCGCGCTGGTGACTGGAGAGCGTGCCAAGCCCTTGCAGATGCGCGTTGCGCGCTGGTGACTGGAGAGCGTGCCAAGCCCGAGGGTCCGGAAGATGCGCGTTGGTCTAGATGTGCGTCAGGACGAACAGCTGCGCTGGGGTCTGCAGTGGAACGCTGGGGTGCCTCCCGTGGAAGTTACAGGGAGCGCAGAACAGTCTCCTCCACAGGCTACGGCGACAGCAGACGAAGGCTGGAGCAAAACATCTCAAGGCTGGAGAAATCCATATACAGCATTGGTAGACCAGAGGATCTCCCGAAAGAGTCTAGATGTTAGAGAATATGACTCAGCATGAATACAACACGACCCCACGCCGAAACGAGGGGAAGCGCCCTGGTATTTAAAGCCCACAGGGGAACTAATTAGCCTGCCACCACAGGTGCGAGAGGTAATTGATAATCGAACAGGTGTGGCCACTGAGAGTAAAGAACGAGAGGGTGGGGGCTAGAGAGAGTGAGTAGGGAATTCCTAACAGTAGGCTTAAAGAAGACAGAGAAAGTTGGTGAGCAGCGAACAAAACCTCACAGTACCCCCCCCTCAACGGGAGCCACCTGGCGACCCAAAACAAATACAGACAGAGTGGCAGGGGGCAAAACAAGACAAAAACAAAAGGTACTGGCCAAGCCAGCAGGGGAAGCCACCACAAGAGTGGGGCTAGCAAAAGAAACAGGGTCGCCGAGGGGTAACTGGAGGAACTGGCCTAGAGGAAACCGGGCCTAGAGGAACCGGGTCAGGGAACTAGTCTAGAGGAACTGGTCTAGAGAACTGGCCTAGAGAACTGGCCAAGAGAACTGGTCTAGAGAACTGGTCTAGAGAACTGGTCTAGAGGAACTGAGGGGCAAGCAGGGTAGCTAAGGGGTAACCATGGTAGCACCGGGAAAGGGCTAGCAGAGGGAAAGTTAGCTGCCAGGGCACTGATAGCTACAGGGCCTATGCTAGCTGTACTGCTACATCAACATAGAGGCTGTGCAAGCTGCCGAGCTAGGCTAGCAGAGGGAAAGGGTAGCTGCCAGGGCACTGATAGCTACAGGGCCTATGCTAGCTGTACTGCTACATCAACATAGAGGCTGCGCTAGCTGCCGAGCTAGGCTAGCAGGGGGAAAGGGTAGCTGCCAAGGCACTGATAGCTACAGGGCCTATGCCAGCTGTACTGCTACATTAACATAGAGGCTGCGCTAGCTGCCGGAGCTAGGCTGGCAGACAGGCTGGACCAGCATGAGAGAACAAGCTAGCTGGAAGGACAATCCTAGCTGTGTGAGATAAACTGACCTTGCTAGCTGAAAGGGCAGTCCTAGCAGTGGGAATACTGACCTTGCCAGCTGAAAGGGCAGTCCTAGCAGTGGGATAAACTGACCTTGCTAGCTGAAAAGGCAGTCCTAGCAGTGGGAGCAAACTGACCATGCTAGCTGAAGGGGCAGTCCTAGCAGTGGGAGAGAAACTGACCTTGCTAGCTGAAAGGGCAGTCCTAGCAGTGGGGAAACAACACAAAAAAGTGGAGGCCATGCAGAGGGACCGGGTTAGCTGCTTGGGCCTGGCTAGCTACAGGGCCTAAGCCAGCTGCAAGGCTGCAATAACATAGAGGCTGTGCTAACAGCCGGGGCCAAGCTAGCAGACCGGGGCCCTGCAGAGGGAATAGGTTAGCTGCCAGGGCAAGGCTAGCTACAGGGGCCATGCTGGTAGTAGAGGCCTAACAAGCTGCAGGGGGGTCAAACAGGGCTAACAGGGAAGCCAACAGGGCTAACGGGGGAGCTAACAGGGGAGCTAAACTGGGCTAACAGGGAAGCCAACAGGGCTAACAGGGGAGCTAACAGGGGAGCTAGAGGGGAACTAGAGGGAACAAGAGAAAAAAAAAGGCAAACTCAACATACACCGTCTGTGCTGGCTGGGGTCGTCGATTTGGTGGGGTCGTACTGTTATGGTTTGTAACCGACCCCAATCGCACAACACAAGACAGGTATGATGGTTTGCCAAGAAACAGATATTTATTGAGAGACAGGGAAAAAGGGCACTGTCCCTTTAAGGGAGAACACAAATACAGGAATATAACAAGAGGGGAAAAACTAGGTGCCTTTAAGAGGCGGGCATTAAGGGAAACGCTAGGGGAAGGTTAAAGGAACACTAGGGGAAGGTTAAAGGAACAGAGGAACTAGAGACTAGGAGAAGTCGGGACAAGGAGAGCTAGGGAACAGGAGAACTGGGGACTAGGAGAACTAGGGACAAGGAACTAGGTGGAACTAGAAGGGGAGAACTTGGGACCAGGAACTAGGTGGAACTAGAAAGGGGAGAACTAGGGACAGAGGGGACTGAGGCCCGCGGAGGCGGGCTGGGGAACAGGGAGGAACTGGGGACAGAGACCCGCGGAGGCGGGCTGGGGACAGGGAGGAACTGGGGACTGGTGGGAAAACATCTGGGCCGCTCTGCAGAACAGAGGAGAGGGTTAATATTCAAAAGGGAACAAACAGAGCAGAAGCAGAACAGTCCAAATAAACAAAGAAAACAAAGTAATAATATCTTCGTGTGACAAACACACAGGGGGAGATGTAATGTCCAAAAATACTATCTAAGTGAGAACAAAAACAGAGTGGGAGATGAAATGTCCAAACTACTAACTAAGTGAGAACTAACGGAGGCAATACGCTGGGTGAGTGACATCACAATCAAAACTCACCCAGGCGTATGCGTAATGGTACAGGAACAGCAGCGGGAACGGGGGCAAGAGGCATTACGCTGGGAGAGTGACATCACAATCAAAACTCACCCAGGCGTATGCGTAATGGTACAGGAAACGCAGCGGGAAGGGGGCAAGGGACATTACGCTGGGAGAGTGACATCACAATCAAAACTCACCCAGGCGTATGCGTAATGGTACAGGAAACGCAGCGGGACGGGGGCAAGGGGCATTACGCTGGGAGAGTGACATCACAATCAAAACTCACCCAGGCGTATGCGTAATGGTACAGGAAACGCAGCGGGAAGGGGGCAAGGGGCATTACGCTGGGAGAGTGACATCACAATCAAAACTCACCCAGGCGTATGCGTAATGGTACAGGAAACGCAGCGGGAAGGGGGCAAGGGGCATTACGCTGGGTGAGTGACATCACAATCAAAACTCACCCAGGCGTATGCGTAATGGTACAGGGACAGCAGCGGGGCGAGGGCATCGCCACCGGGTGGCTGGCTGTCCGAGCCGAGGAACAGAGTGCTGGAACAGTGGCGGTGGCGAGGGTGTCGTCCACCGGGTAGCCGACTGTCGGAGCCGAGGAACAGAGTGCTGGAACAGTGGCGGTGGCGAGGGTGTCGTCCACCGGGTAGCCGCTGTCGGAGCCGAGGAACAGAGTGCTGGAACAGTGGCGGTGGCGAGGGTGTCGTCCACCGGGTAGCCGCTGTCGGAGCCGAGGAACAGGGTGCTGGAACAGTGGCGGTGGCGAGGGTGTCGTCCACCGGGTAGCCGCTGTCGGAGCCGAGGAACAGGGTGCTGGAACAGCGGCGGTGGCGAGGGTGTCGTCCACCGGGTAGCCGCTGTCGGAGCCGAGGAACAGAGTGGCGCGCCACACCTTGGTGTGCACGTCGGAACCGAGAGACGCATCGGGGTGCGTCTGCGAGGAGGAGTGTGCCAAGCACGAGGATCTTTGGAAGATGCGCGTTGCGCGCTGGAGACTGGAGAGCGTGCCAAGCCCTTGAAGATGCGCGTTGCGCGCTGGAGACTGGAGAGCGTGCCAAGCCCTTGAAGATGCGCGTTGCGCGCTGGAGACTGGAGAGCGTGCCAAGCCCTTGAAGATGCGCGTTGCGCGCTGGTGACTGGAGAGCGTGCCAAGCCCTTGCAGATGCGCGTTGCGCGCTGGTGACTGGAGAGCGTGCCAAGCCCGAGGGTCCGGAAGATGCGCGTTGGTCTAGATGTGCGTCAGGACGAACAGCTGCGCTGGGGTCTGCAGTGGAACGCTGGGGTGCCTCCCGTGGAAGTTACAGGGAGCGCAGAACAGTCTCCTCCACAGGCTACGGCGACAGCAGACGAAGGCTGGAGCAAAACATCTCAAGGCTGGAGAAATCCATATACAGCATTGGTAGACCAGAGGATCTCCCGAAAGAGTCTAGATGTTAGAGAATATGACTCAGCATGAATACAACACGACCCCACGCCGAAACGAGGGGAAGCGCCCTGGTATTTAAAGCCCACAGGGGAACTAATTAGCCTGCCACCACAGGTGCGAGAGGTAATTGATAATCGAACAGGTGTGGCCACTGAGAGTAAAGAACGAGAGGGTGGGGGCTAGAGAGAGTGAGTAGGGAATTCCTAACAGTAGGCTTAAAGAAGACAGAGAAAGTTGGTGAGCAGCGAACAAAACCTCACAAGATTGCAGAATGGGTACAATACAGTACGGCTCAATACACACAATTGTTAAGGGGATGCAGACCAGAGAAAGAGTTTCGTCTTGTTTACATCAGGGTCCCCCATTTTCAATTCATGACATTTATGACAAAAGTCTTTCTCTGGTCTGCATCCCCTTAACAATTGTATGTATTGAGCTGTACTGTACTGTACCCATTCTGCAATCTGTTAATAAACTTTTCAATCAATCAATCAATGACATACACAACATACAGATATAAGAATCTAATCGAATCATCTAAACTAATCTAATCATGACATTGATTTAAGACATTCATGACATACAGAGATATATATATCTCTGAGCACCTGAAGCCTGTGCTATTAAACCAGGAAGTGCAGCACTCTTGATAAGCCTGTCAGCACCGCAGTAGAGCCACTCAGTGCCCTGCGCTGCAAAGAGTGAACACAAAACGCTCATGGACCCGCGGTCTCATGTTGACTGAGTCGCTTGTGTTGTTCGTTGGATGCGTTTTGGATTATTTGGGCTCAAAACGTACACTACACGGACCGCGGTCTCATGCTGACTGATCAGTGATCGCTTGTCTTGTCGCGCTGTGTGTCAGACTCTGGATGCTTTAGACACCCGCCCACCTCCACCTCTGATTGGCTTACCATGACATTTTATTCAACCTCAGCCAATCGTCAGCATGTATGCTTGGCTCGCGCACTGCCCACTAAACAAGGAAGAACATATTATTGCCTCTCGGCGCAGAGATCTGTCTGATGAAAGAAACAGGTTCATTCATAGTAACGCGCCGCATTTTTTTGCAGTAACGGTAACGGCGTTATTAAGATTGGAAGAGTACTCGTTACTGAAAAAACTAACGCCGTTAGTAACGAAGTTACTTATAGCGCCGTTATTCCCATCACTGCTGTCGCCCCATAGCAAGTAACAGGGAAGCCGTTTTTCTAACGTTTGACAACACTGACACATCCTCTTCTTATAGTTCTAGTGTTCATGTACATTTAGTCATTTAGCTGACGCTTTTATCCAACGCGACTTACAAGTTCTGTACGACAAGTCATCAGGAAGGGTACAACTCTATCAGCTGAGTAACAATGTTCATCAAAGTGTTGCGTGTTACAGTGTAGGTTAGTTTATTAGGACATGTGCATGACAGTAAGGTTAGTTAGGGTTAGATCTTTTAATTTTAAATTTTTTTTTATTTTAAATTTTTTTTTATTCCAGATAATGGTTGAAGAAGTGCGTCTTTAGTCGACGGCGAAAGATTGGACGGGTTTCGGCTGTCCTAACTGGGGTGGGTAGTTCATTGCACCATTGTGGGGCAAGGACTGAGAATAGGCAACTTCTCTTTGATGACCCTCCCGGAGCTTGGATAGGAGTGGGTCTGAGGCGGCCAGAAGATGCAGAGCGTAGGGGTCTTGAGGGTGTGTAGTTAGAGACCATTGACCGGAGGTAGGCAGGAGCGGTTCCCTTTGCCGCACGGTATGCCAGGTCGAGGGCCTTGAAGCGGATTCGTGCAGCAATGGGGAGCCAGTGCAGGTCCCTAAGAAGTGGGGTGACATCTTATCCATCTATTTAAAGAAAGGGACAAAGCCTGGGCGAAATACCGAACATCTAAAGTCCCTGTGGATTGGGAACATTATAGATATCTGAGGAATTCATCAAAAACTCAAACAAGGAATGCAAAATCCAATTACTACAAAAATAGTTTTAGCCATGATTTTCATAATCCCAAGCAGTTTTGGAACAAACTGAACACTTTTCTCAATAAAACAGACACAAAAACTATAAAGCAGATACAAATCAACAATGACATTATTTCTGATCCTCTACTCATATCCCAAGCATTCAATAAACACTTCTCCTCTATCTGTAGTTCCCAATGCACAGACTCCTATGTTACAGCTGGTTCCCCTAACTTAAGTGCTCATAATGGTTTGTTTTCTTTTAAGAAAATTCTGCCTACTGATGTTTACTATGCAATATGTGAACTGAAAGAGAGTTGTGGTGCTGGTCCTGATGGTCTTGAAGCCAAATTTATCAAACTTGCTGCTCACATATTAATGTATCCCCTTGCAGACTTGTTCAACTTATCTTTGTCTACCTCCTCATTCCCATCGATATGGAAATGTGCAAGAGTTACCCCCATTTTTAAAGTTGGAGATCCATCAGATTTAAATAATTATAGACCTAGTTCCATTATATGCACTATTGCGAAAATCTTTGAAAAACTTATTTTTAAACAATTATCAAAATACATTAACCTTGGCAACATTTTATCCCCCTTCCAATCAGGATTCAGACCTCATTACTCTACAACCACAGCTACATTAAAATTCACCAGTGATGTGCTTTTGTCCTTTGACAAAGGCCATCTTACTGGTGCAATATTCATTGATCTTACCAAAGCGTTCGATATGGTTGATCACTACCTCCTCCTTGACAAACTGTACTCTATTGGAAATGCCCTACTATGGTTTAGTGCTTATCTTCACAACAGGCTGTTGTACTTCAAGGCTCTCAGTCCGAGTTTCTAACTGTTGAGAAAGGTGTTCCTCAGGGTTCCATATTGGGGCCACTTCTCTTCTCTATATTTATTAATGATCTGCCAGATATTTGTTCCCACTGTCAAGTCCAGCTCTATGCTGATGATACCGTTATTTATGTCTCTGATAAAAACATTAATCAAATTCAACATTTTCTACAGTCAGACTTCAATCTGGTCCAAAAATGGCTTAAAAACAACAAACTATTACTGAATAAGATGAAGTCTTGTAGCATGCTGCTTGGCAACTCACGTAGTGGTGCAAGTTCCATTGACCTTACCTACAGATCTATTTTGAAGATGGCTCCTATCTTGAAGTGGATTCATTTAAATACCTCGGTATCACGATCGATCCAGAACTCTCATTCAAACTTCACATTGAACTTACCATTAAAAAAACATATGGCAGCTTGTGCTCACTTTATCCCTCAATCAATTGTTTCTCATTTGAAGTGAGGAAAAGAATAATCTCCCAAGTACTACTTCCCATTGTAGATTATGCTGATATTGTATATCTGAACACCACAGATACTAATCTCAAACCTCTCAATGTATTATATAACTCCCTATGTAGATTTGTGCTGAGGTGTCCATACAGAACACACCACTACTCTCTGTATAGTTCGCTTGATTGGCTGCAGCCTAAGGCAAGAAGGCAACTTCACTGGTACCTATTTCTTTTTAAATGTGTTCACTTTAACTATCCTTCTTACTTGAAACAGTCTCTGGAACCATATACATCACCATACCCGCTTAGACATTCACAACATCCCTATTTTACTGTTCCCAGAAGAATATTTTCTGAAGCTGGACGAAGGTCATTCCATTACAAAGCTCCATCTGACTGGAACAACCTTCCTCTTTCTCTCAGATCTGTTACCTCTCTTGGCCGCTTCAAGACTTCACTGTATTCACATCTTGAAACTACCTGTTCATGCTTTTAACACTGCTTGTACATACGTCTATTTCTGACTTTGAGATAGGTCATTGTATTGTATACTTGACTTCTTTGTTTAAAATGAGTTGGTGAATGGGGGTGTGGGTGGGAGAGGGTGAGCAAGCTACAGTAACTGTATCTGTACATGTGTGTATTGTGTATTGTGTACAAGTACTGTATGTAATGTTTTACGTTTGTGCATAGGACCCCCTCTAAAATGAGATCCTGCATCTCAAGGGGCTATCCTTTCAATAAATTCTGACCAAATTCTGACCATGGGCCGACTTCGGTAGGTTTGAGATCAGGCGAGCCGCTGCGTTCTGAATGAGTTGAAGAGGCTTGGTGGCAGTGGCCGGGAGGCCAGCTAGCAGTGCGTTGCAGTAGTCGAGGCGGGAGATGACTGTTGATTGGACGAGGAGTTGGGTGGCTTCTTTTGTCAGGACATACAATGTGGTGACCTCCAGGACAACATGGTCAAGATTCCCTGTCAGGCATCTTATGTACCGAAGGAAATGGCCGTGACGCATCAGGGAGGCACCTTTCTATAAGTCCAAGTTCAAATAAAATCAAATGTATTTGTATAGCTTGAGATCACATGGAATAGCCCCCATGGGCTGTACAAGTCTCCTTGTACAAGTCAAGAAGAAACATCAAAAACTAAAACCACCGTAAAATCCAAATATGTGACAGTCCCAGACTTTCCCCAATGAAGATTTCTCACTAAATACCTAGCAATAGGGGGGGGGGGGGCACCACAGGCAGCGTGGAGGAGAGAAAACTCAGATGGGCTGTTCAAAGGGGATCCCCCAACTGGATGTCGGTGATAATATAGTGTTGCTATGGATGATAGATGGATGGAGAATAGAACAGGCGAATAATTGGTATAAATGTATATACATGTATTGAAACACATATATATACATACATAGTCCTAGTAGTATCTAAGGTACATACATTTTTTTTCATTTAAAATAAATTGAGCTAAGAACATAAATCTTTAAAATAAAAAGCCATAGGAAAACTGAGGGAAATGTAGAGTGGATCCATCGCGCCTGTGGTAGTCAGAACCACAGAACAGTTATGTGGTTGCATCCCCTTGGCACCATTAATCATGAAAGCCATTCGATTATATGATATTTTAGGTTCAATTCCAGGTAAATTGGAAGGCTGTTCATGTTTCTGTTTATATATTCGCACAGTGAATCAAAATAAATATATCAAAGCAACAAATTAAACATAATGTGCAGGTGAGATTAGAACAACCCTAGAGGTTTATGAAGGTATCTCACCTAATGAACAATACAAACAATAATGAAACAACCTATTATGTCTATAGACATAAATAGACATAATGGGTAAAAATACAAATATATTAATGGAAAGAAAAATTGCATAACATAGCAAAATAGCATCACTATTTATCACCTACAAATCCGGTACCTAGCTGACCTCCTTCACCCCTACATCCCTACATCCCACCCCGGAGGCTGCGGTCCTCTGACTCCGGTCTCCTCTCCATCCCCACCACCAACCTGCGCACTGTCGGTCCCAGAGCCTTCTCTGTTGCCGCACCCACCCTCTGGAACTCCCTCCCTCCAGACATCCGCAACGCTACATCCCTGGACTCATTCAAATCACTACTCAAATCTCACCTCTTCACAAAATGTATTAATGACTCTGATTTCCTGATTTCCCTCTTGTCTTTCCTTTTTTCTTTTTCTTTTTTTTACTTAATTGTTCCTCTGATCTCCTTCCCCTTAGTTGGCCCCTCCACAGTGCCTTGGGTCTCATGAAAGACGCTATATAAATCCCAAAAATTATTATTATTATTATTAATATTTACCTGAATGGGATAAACATTGCCTGCCGTGTGAAAGTAGGACAAATCAGCTTCACGGAACAAAGGGAAACATTTTTAAACATTGCAGGAGATGATGTTTAACATGTTCTATCATACTGATCCATGAAGACCCCATAAGGAAGGAGAAGAAACCTTCCAGACAGTAAGCTACCCTATAAGGATATACCCATCTAACATTCTCTGCTTCATTTAACTCAACTTAAATCTGTAGTTAAATGTAGTTTTCATTTTGTTTAATTTCAAACTTTTATTTCACTCGTAGGAAGCTGAGGTTTCCCCTCATTTCCGGCAACGACGAGTTTACAATCAACAGAGAAGACAAATAAACAAACAGAGTCACATAACACAATACAAATTTAAATAAACAGCTAAATCTGTTTAAAACGGTCACAAGTTGACACACAGTGATCGGAAATCATGTTGAAAATGTTGAATATAAATTCTGTAGAAGAACCTCTAACTTTAGTGTGAATGGGAGGTCATTCCGAGTGTTTGGGCGCATCAGTAGAAAAGGCTGATGGTCTAAGTTCAGAAAGTGCTCAAAGGATCCTGAGAAGAAAAAGAGCAATACACAAATGTAATACCAATGCTGGTTGCACCTGTCTCAAAGAGAAGGCCAACAGGTGTCTAGTTAAACAGGGAACTAGAAAGGTGCGCTCAGTAGAGCTCAAATCTCCACCACGGGGCAGACACACATTTTTCTCTTTCTATCTCACACAGCAAACAAACATGTCTACAATATTTAACGAAAGTAGACACCATCTATTACCATGCATTATAATTACGGTAAAACAAACACACTCGCACCACATACACAGAGATCATCCAGAAAAAAAGCCCAACTGTGTTGACAGGTCACTAGCCTACCAAGGACAGCTGACAGACAGTAGCCTAGTCACTAGCCTACCAAGGACACAGTAGCCTATAGTCACTAGTCCGCCAAGGACAGCTGACAGACAGTAGTCTAGTCACTAGTCCACCAAGGACAGTTGACAGACAGTAGCCTAATCTCTACTAAAAAACGATTACCCTTTCCAGTACATTACATTTGCATTTAGTCATTTAGCTGATGCCTTAATGAAAAAAAAACAGCAAGAGGGTTACACCTCTGGCGGCAAAGGGTAAGGGCTAAGCAGTGTCGAGCTTGAGTACTTCACTTTGAGTGCATAGTTACCACTACAATGGTACATATTTGTACTTTCTGTGTGAAGATATGTACATACATTTGTACCTCTACATGCTATATTCAAGTCAGTGAATTTGGTGTTAAATGTTTCCAGTCTACAAACTCCCATTCTGTATGTCTGGAAGGAGACCTACAAAGACCTTGATGTCACTTGAAGCATACTTGAATTTGACCATTAATCCATGATGTTTGAGGTATAGAAACCCTGACAACCGTTTTTTCAAGATATCTAAAGATATTTGTGTCGTCCATGCTTCCGCGCGTAAGCCGACACCGCTGCTATTCAGGGCCATCCTATTGATCAGTGAGGGACCAGAGACGGCTAGAGAACAAAGGGTTAACAGAGGATACAGAAACCCAGCTGTTTTCTATGCTATTGTATCCCATCGATCTATGAAAGATTAATGAAGGCGAGAGAACAATCGCTTTTGACCGAACAAACGACTTGACCGCCATTGAAGCGCTCTTGAATTTGTAGCGGATAAGATCTTGATCGGCATTGAAAAGCGACTCAGTGAGGCTGTATTCGATACATTGTGACACGTGGGTGGTGTAATACATGGCCCTCAGTGTGTTCATGTAGCTCAATTGATATATTGTTGGCACTGATACCGCACAAGGGTTAATGTGTTCATTGTGAGATGTTCAGCATTTGAAATAACGTGGAATGAGCAAAGAATCTATAAAAGAGGACTCACCATGACATGCTTTAGAGGTCAATTTTGTCGTTTTGCCGATACGCTAGCATACAATGGTACTATACAAATTCCTCAAGCTGTCTAGTTTCCAAAGATATTTCTATATTTGTTCACACTTTAGAACAGGGGTGGGCAATTATTTTTCCCAGGGGGCCGAATGAGCAACTGAAAATATGTTGGAGGGCCGGGCCAAAATTCGAAACTCAATTATGCATAATATACATTTTATTTCTATATAAAAAGCAGTAAATGGCATTGTTTTGACCCCTGGTAAGAGTGTATGTTATTATTTGGCAATTAAAAGGTGAGGTTAGCTTTCAAAAATATCATTTATTCAAATAGAATTTATTTCCAAAATGATGAACAAAATGTGAAACATTAATAACAAAGGGCATTTTGAGTTTCATAATACTATTGAAACAAGGATTTTCTTAGCTTTCTAAAGACATCACATCATCTTATAGCAAAAATAAACAAGACATGTCACTGAACTGTGTAAAGAAAAGTGTCCCAGTTTTGTAGCCTTTTTTACTTTACATGCCTATATTAAACATTTAATGTTTTCAGAACTGTGAAAAAAAAAGAAAAAAAAATATCAAGTGTCCCATTTCACTTGTTATATTTCCACATTTTAGTGTTCAGTTCTTTTTTTACATTCAGTGTGAGAAATCCAGTCTCTGTTGAGCTTTAACAAGTCCATCAAAGTCAGGTTGCATGTCTGAGGTGGAGATGCGAAGCACAGCTGCCAGATGTTCATCAGTGAGAGAGGATCTGTACCTGGACTTGGTAAACGTCATGACTGAGAATGTCTGTTCACATATGTAGGTGGATCCAAAGAGAACCAACATCTTCTGAGCATGTCTCCTCATGTTTGGAAAGTTCTCCTCCTTGAGAGCAGAGTAGAACTCTAGCAGTGATGCTGACTTAAAGTGCTCTTTCAGTAGTGAATCAGACTGCAGGTCAATGAGTTCAAGCTGAACAACTATCAACACTGCAGGTAAAGGGAGAGGAAACCAGCTGCATTTCATCCTCAACCTTTTTCAAATCTTGAAAACGCCTTGAAAATGCATCATGCAGTGCTCCCAACATGGATGAGTACCTGTACCGGTGATCAGCTGATGGTTTGACTTCTTTCAGGGTTTTCATGTGTTTGAGATTGTTGCTGCCTAGTTGCCTTGAAATTAATTGCAACTTTGTCTTGAAGGCTTTCACATGGCTATGCATTTCATGAGCAAAAATTCCCTTGCCCTGCAGTTGTGTGTTCAGTAGGGATGGGTACCGTTCACATTTGAACCGATACGGTACCGGTACCTGTGAATCGATACCGGTACCCAACGGTACCTTTTTTCTGTACTTTAGTCTCTAAAAATGTAATCTACCTACCTCAGTTGTGAAAAAAAAAATCCAAACTTCAAATAACCACACTTTCGACCGTTTTCGGCTTGCCATTGCCCCGACTGCTTTGTTGTTGAATCAAGTCAAATCCTAGGTAAGCGTATATTGTGCGTGTGAACGTTGACATGAAAATAAAAAAGTAAAAAAAAAAAAAAATATTAATAAATTTTTTTATTTTTTATTTTATTTATTAATTTTTGTATTATCATGTAATCTTTCGCGGGCCGGTCATATTCATCCCGCAGGCTTTATCCGGCCTGCGGGCCGTACAATGCCCAGGTCTGCTTTAGAATGTAACCCGCTACGACAGTGATGTAGGCCATTTCTTTGCCCTCTTGTTGAGAGGCGGCTTACCCGGCCTTTTATTAAAATACTTTTTTTTTTTTTAGCTTATTCCACATTATTTGTCCTCATTCCAAACAATGGAAAATCATACAAATAGCACCTTTAAAGGAACACGCCAACCTGGGAAATGTTCTAGCCTAGCTTAGCACAAATTAATGGAAGCAGATACGGACCAACTCGCCTAGCTGTTGGCCAAACACACCTCTCCCGGAGTTTTAAGCTAGGCTAGTGGTCCGTATCCGCTTCCATTCATTTGTGCTAAGCCAGAGAGGAAATCTGAATGCACAGAGAGGAAATGGATATCTATCTTCTTCTTCTGACTACGGTAAGCTAATTTCCTGAGTTAAACGCATTGTATGTTTTTAAGTTTTAGGCAATATAAGGTCAAAAGCGATATTTGACATGTGATGACCATGACTTCCACATGTGAAACCATGTAACCACAGATGACATGATGTAAATCACAGTGTCACGGAAGACGCATGTGATAATGTGGTTTTCACAAGCGACATTCGGGTGGCTGTTCTGTACAGGTTTACCATTGTCTCGACTCAAGAAGGATCATTGGGTTTAATGCCTGAACCCTGTGTGTGTGTCATGTATTCATTCCAAACAATGTAATTGATGTGTTGCTACTGTATATCCAAAGGGTCTAACATTCTATCCTGCGCCGTTGACCTATTGAAAGATCAATGAAAGCAAAGGGACAGAGGGGTCAGGAGGGGTCAGGCTGTTGTAATAAGACTAATAATCAAACGGAATGTAGGATGCATGGTTTGATCACAAGCCCCCCCCCCCAAACATTTATAAGATAAAAACACTGATTTTACATGCACATTATTCTGGATTGTAGCTCGCTATATTCTCTGTAAAGGTTACATTCTAGTTCTGAGTTTTGGAACACTAGTTGGAACCCTAGTAAACCAGGAGATAGCCCTATTAAAAAACTTTTGAACACACACACTCACACACACACGCACGCACGCACGCACGCACGCACGCACGCACGCACGCACGCACGCACGCACGCACACACACACACACACACACACACACACACACACACACACACACACACACACACACACACACACACACACACACACACACACGCAAGACACATGCACCCTGCACTGCACCTTGAGATGCACATACACTTTACGCAAGACACTTTCTGTAGAAATGTACTATTTTATCTTTAATCTTACCTAATTTTTATATTTTATTTAATTGATCGTACTACTACTACTTATTGTTATTGGACACACTGCACTTTATCATGTACATACACTACATACATGCAACTGCAAGGTTAAATAATTGACTATTGTATCTTACCTCTTCTTATATTTTATTTGATGTTACTACTACTACTACCTATTGTTACCATTCTTGTATTCATTGATGTTTCTTAATTGTGCACTGTTGAGTCTGAGCTCGATACACAATAATTTCATTACCTGCAATGCCCCCCCCCCCCTGTATTGTTGTGTATTTGACAAATAAAGAACTTGAACTTGAAACGTAAACAACACATTTGTATTCTGCAGAAATGGACCTCACACACAGACCACAAGGCCTCATTATCCTGGGTGACCGACATACCGTACGTCAATTATCCTGGGTGACCGACATACCGTACGTCAGCTATCATAATGTGGGTTTCCTCAAAGTCGGGACGTGAGCTTCATTCCAGCTCCTGTCAGTGGGATGTGGTGTTTTCATGCGCCGCCAACTCATAGGAGGGCTTCATTCACAAGGCTGTCGGAGTTGCAAGCCACAGGCGGATTGGCAATTTCACCGGGAGCAAAGCAATTATGCTCCCTTTGGTCATTTTGTGGCTGGAAAAGGAACCCGCTTGCACTGAGATTTAGCATAAACTTGTATCCCAGCCAGCAGCCTATTAGATCGAACGTCATTTGTGCGGTGGAGTCTATCCGGACCTCGCTCCAAACGACCCGGACATTTTTCAAACAGCACTTTTAGACACACTGAATAAGTCCAATCTTGTGTATGTCAGGTATTTATGAGGTAGCCTGTGTTGTAGTTATGAGGTGTATTCTAACAGAAGTTATGATTAATGTTTGTGTCATTTACTCGAGGTGTAGGCATGCACCTGTTCTACTCATTTTGATCCTATTCATCTATGGAAGATGAACGAGCAGAGGGGAACAGAGACAGGGCTAACGGCTGTAGATTGACTAATAATGGGGAAGACAGATGATTCGATTATGTCATCGACCGTTTCTAAACAGCCGTAAAACATAACAAATGAGTATCACGAAATGGGTTACAACAATTTCATCAACAGTTTTGACACTTGTTGCACACAATCGGTGGCACGGTGGTGTAGTGATTAACACTGTCGCCTCACAGCTAGAAGGTTGTGGGTTTGATTCCCGCTTGGGGGCCAGGTTGCCGCGTTGCCAGTTACCCAGGTGGGGTATCTCCTGGGCCTTTCTGTGTGGTGTTTGCATGTTCTCCCCCCATGCTCGCAAGGGTTTCCCCCCGATAAGATAAACCCAATGGAAAAACATGCACAACTGACGAAGACGGACAGGAGCATTTGGATTGGTCCCCGGGTGCGGCCCACGCTGCAGCCCTTGACTGCTCCTTGGGGGGAAGGATGATGGGATGGGAAAAGTGCAGGGAGACATTTCATTGGCGACTCAGTGCATGTGTGTGTTCTTCTTCTTCTTCTTCTTCTTCTTCTTCTTCTTCTTCTTCTTCTTCTTCTTCTTCTTCTTCTTCTTCTTCTTCTTCTTCTTCTTCTTCTTCTTCTTCTTCTTCTTCTTCTTCTTCTTCTTCTTCTTCTTCTTCTTCTTCTTCTTCAATCAGCTCAAAGAGTTTCTCAATCCACACAACAAAAACAGTCTCCACTTGCCAACTTGAAAAAATGCGCCACAAAGAGTGTGATCTCTCTATGCAACTCCAATGTCCATGTTTCAAATGATACAATAACAGGCCTTCTCTCTAATTAATCCTGAAGAGGATAATTTCCTTGGTCATACTGGACACACCTTGATGACACGTGCAACCAAGCTGGAGTGAAGCTGGAATGGAAGATACACATCATGAACCAGTGCTCTCTGACTGTGTTGTTGATTCAGTTGACCCCACCATTGACAATGCATCTAGACAAACCCTACACTCTCCTATTGGTTCAAGTCTCTAGTTTATTTGTGTAAATGTCATAGTGATTATGCTACAGGGCACAAAAGGTCATTTTATATAGTGAGTTCAAGTAAAAAAAAATTGAAATAAAATAAAAGTGGTGTCACTCACATTGCAAGAGCTACTGTGAGTACTCACGTTGATTGATTGATTGATTGATTGATTGATTGATTGATTGATTGATTGATTGATTGATTGATTGATTGAATACGTTATTAACAGATTGCAGAATGGGTACAATACAGTATGGCTCAATACACCCAATTGTTAAGGTACTAACAGTACTGTTACATCCAGACATTTATGACATACACGATATACAAATATACAGTTATGTTTAAGAGACAGAGTTTCTAAAAGAGAGTATATACATTTGAGGGGGAAGAAACTGTACATTGGAGGGGGTTGGGTGGGGGGGGGGGGTGGTTGGACATTTACAGGGGCCAGTTTCGAATGGCAGCTTCCATAGGTGCTCTTTGAGAGCGGTTTTGAAGGTGGGTAGGGATTCACATTATTTTACGGCTGTGGGTAGGGCATTCCACATTGATGTGGCATAATTGCGAAACTTGTTTAGTCATCATCACACATCAATGCATTTTGCTTTTTTTGGATCCACTACAGGCTCTGCAGCTATCCTCAATTAACCCTTTCACTGCCGCACTACCAAACGGTTAACCCTTTCATTGCGACAAAACACAGAAGGTTAACCCTTTCACTGCCACACTACAGAAGGTTAACCCTTTACTATCACACTACCGACGGTAACCGGCGGTAGTGTGATAGTAAAGGGTTAACCTTCTGTAGTGTGGCAGTGAAAGGGTTCAAGTCCAAGACCGCTTACCACAGGTTACAGAAGCAGGGAGGTGGGCATAGTTGTACTGCATGCAAGGAACTGCATGGTTTTGACTCTAAACCACACGGCACTATAGCATAAATCGGGCATGGGTGTAAAGGCGGTTCCATTGAGCCCATGGGCATTCAGACACCTTGAGGTGAAGGGCAGGGCCGGCCCCCGCCTAATAAACAACACACTGTAAGCGGCCCCGGAGACACTAGTAGAGGTTGGGTTTTGTTGTCCAATAGATTTAGGTTGATCTCTCCACCGTGATGTGAGCAGGACGCTATCCCGTCACAAAGAAGAACATTTCCAGCAGAGCAGAACAAGAGGGAAAGAGATGAAGAGAGAGAGAGAGAGCTGCAACAGAAATGTATTTTTTTTCTTCTTAGGGCTAACTTTTTTCATTGTTTCAGCTTGTAATTGTCTCTTCTATTAAGCCTCATCATGCTTATGTCAAGCTTATGTTGTGATCTTGTTAATGCCAGATCAAAATCCTGTGTTAATCTCGCCTTCTTTTGCAGTGGCGGTGATGCTGCAGGCTTCTAACAAGGCCAACTGATCGGTGGACTGAATACTTTCTCCTGACCTCAACTTGTATAAAGGTTCACGCTTTACTTGCTGGCGGATTTCTCCCTCGTTTCAACCCGGTTTCCAGCTGTGTTCCCTTTTATTCGGTTAATCTCCCGTATTTCAGAGCAATTATCATTCACGATAGTTAACGAGGGCCACTGCATCCGTCACTCAAACTTGTAGATTCGCATTGTGCCTTATCGCACGTTTCCTTGTACATTTACAATTAGAAATATCAATGTGAGGAATGATATAGGTTAAAAGAATAGTAAATAGGAAGATTATAGAATGAATAACTCCATCAACATTTGGTGAAAAGATACGCTGTAAAAAGTCGGGTAATCACCCAATATCCAATCTACAAGATGAAGTTGACAATTAACTTTCGTGTTGTTTTAGGATGGAAATGTTTTAAAACCATTTAAATGCCAAGTCGAAACTATGAAACGGAGAACTGCTGGGGTTAAAGGTGCTATAGATAGCATTCAGCCACTAGATGTTGCAGTAGAGCACCAGCATCCAACCAGATGCATTCCACGTGGGGAAATATGAAGAAGGGAGGGGATACATGCCCACAACATGTACACAACAACATACATTTTGGACCTGCCAAGACATTTTTAATTCTACATTTAATAATCAATAATTTTTTGGGGGGAAAAGCAATACTTTTATGTCAAGCCTTTATAGTTAATTAATCAAAATGTATCACATTTTAATCGCATATCAACATTTGATGCGAAAAGCTAGATGTTTCAATTCAAATGAATTTTGGTATACGAGTGAATCAATGAATATAGATTATACATACTGTACGTTTAAGCAGCAAAATCCTGTATTAGCTACTACACAGACCAACAGATACATTTTTAACAAAGTGCAGCAATTTTAGGAATAATGTATATATAGCGCAAAGGACCTTTTGTAAACTCAAGCACTTTCGAGGTAAAAGTTAACAGTACATTCCAGAACAGTTGACCACTGAAAAAAACAAACTCTTGATTGATCTCAATTTCTCTTTTATTTATTTAATTTTTTATGAACAAACCAGACTAAGAAAAAAAGTTATTTGTGATTTATTATACTTTATACTTATAGCACATGCATGAGTCTGGTCTCCTTTGAAAGGTAACATTCTTACACAATAAAGAAAAATCTTCATGCGATTAAATGCATAAATTGTTTTTTTTACTTTTCATTCTTTCTGTAGTTAATTAATCAAAATTAATGCGATTAAGTCCCAGCCCTAATTATTATTATTATTATTGTATTTTAATTTAATTACTACTCTACATAAAATGTCTAGTACCTTTAATGACTTCAAGCATATACATTCTACTGTGATATAGCCAAACACAGGCCTTTTTTCCCGCGTCTGATGGCTGGTAGGCAGCCGCTGTTTTCTAACAAACAGCTAAGTGCGAGCAATGTTCACCACCCAATGATGTATTGAGCCTTCCAGGAAACTAAGTAGCCTATGAGTAGATAGCTTCCAGACAGTCTAACTAATGCTGGGAAAAGACTCCTTCCTTACCAGTACATATCAGTCTGCCAGGCAGCTAAATCAATGCTATAAGCCTTCTAGGCACCAAATAGTACAGATCAGTCAGTTCAAGCCAATTATAGAAATTGAAACAAGGAGTAGTCTGCTAGGATGCCAAATGGCACATTGAGCCTTTCAGGAAGCCAAGTTTTAGTAAACTACGTCAAGGCAGCATAAACAATTTATAGATCATGTCCAGTGCCTGCTAGGCAGCACATCATTAAAGGAGCAGTCTGCTAGGTATCAAAATTACAATGAGACTTACAGGCAAGTATCAGTAGATACTAATAATAGGAGGAGTTCATGTGTTCCTTAATCCCCTTGGGGATATTGAGGCAGAAGACTAAATACTCAATACGTCATTAGCAAGTAGTTTACCAATAGCTTGTTCATGATCTATTAACTATTAATAAGGCATCATTTTCGTAATCATCAACCAACTATTAACATACATTTAACAAGACATTAATAACTCCTTCATTAACAGTTTGTGAATGATCAAATAACTATTTATAAGGAATAGTATAAAGTGTTACCGGTATAATGTTAATCTCTTTTAATCATATTGTTCTAAATTATCATACAAAAGAATCCAGGATAAAGTCAGATACATCATCCAACAGTAGTACCAATAAAGCAGCCATTGTGCATCAGTACGTGTTGGAATCGCATGCCTTTTCATCCCAACCCACAAACACAACATTATATGGAACAGGTACAAACCATGATTGACAATGCCCGACTGAGACCTAAACTGATAATGTAGCCTACTATCCAGAATGACAGAGTATTTTATTTATCAATTATACATAGTGATTTATAAATAGCCTACAACCTTTAATATGTTCAGCTGTTTCACTGGGTGTCCCCCAGGTGTCAGTAATGGGTCCCCTCCTATTCACCATCTATCCCTTTCCCCTGGGCACAATCCTCCGTCACCATGGGGTCCATTTCCACTGCTATGCAGACGACACACAGGTCTACATCTCCTCCAACCCACCACTGCCCTTCCCCCCACCTCCCTCACCACCTGCCTTGAGGACATCAGGAGATGGATGAGCAGAAACTTCTTGAAGTTAAATGGCAGCAAAACGGAGGCCCTGCTCATCGGCTCCAAATCCACCCTCACCAAATCACAAAACACCCCAGTTCCGAACATCACCATCGACAGCTTCCCTGTACCCTTCTCCCCCCAAGCCTCGGTGTCATTCTCGACGGCTCCCTCTCCTTTGCACCACACATCAAAAACATCACCTGGTCTGCTTTCTTTCACCTCCGTAATATCTCCTGACTCCGCCCATCTCTGTCACAATCAAACACTGAAACCCTGGTTCACTCATTCGTCACCTCCCGGATCGATTACTGCAACGCTCTCCTCATCGGCCTTCCCACCAAACTCCTCAACAGACTCCAAATTATCCAAAACTCTGCTGCCAGGATCATCACCCGCACCAACTCATCCGACCACATCACCCCGTCCTCATTCAATTACACTGGCTCCCTGTGCACTACCGGGTCGACCTCAAAAACCTCCTACTCACCTTCAAAGCACTCCTCAATCTAGCCCCCATCGACATCACTGACCTCCTCCATGAATACACCCCCTCCCACACCCTCCGCTCATCCTCTACTGGACTCCTCTCCATCCCCAGCTCACGCCTCAGCACCATGGGTGCACCCTCCACTCATGCTCTACTGGACTCCTCTCCATCCCCAGCTCACGCCTCAGCACCATGGGTGCACCCTCCACTCATCCTCTACTGGACTCCTATCCATCCCCAGCTCACGCCTCAGCACCATGGGTGCTCAAGCTTTCAGCTGCTCGGCTCCCAGACTCTGGAACTCCCTGCCCCACATGTCCGACAGTCTGACTCCCTATCATCATTTAAATCACAACTGAAAACCCACCTTAAACGTGCATATTCACTATAACATGTGTCACCCCCTGCTTTTTGTTTGTTTTGTTATTTTAACTTCACTGTTGTATACTTCCTGTTGTTTGTTTTGTTTTTAACCTCAACTTTTAACTGCCATGCTGTGTTTTGATGATCTGTAAGGTGACCTTGGGTGTCGTGAAAGGTGCAACCAAATAAAATGTATTATTATTATTATTATTATTAATAATAATGTACACATCCTATGAATTTGGATCCCTGCATCAAACAATGAGTCAGTTCTCTTTCCACTGCACACAATTGTGCCATTTATTTTCCAATTCCAATTCCAACTCTGACACAGACACCACTAACAATTACATCCTATGTCTCGGTAGCACAGCCTATGTTGAATCATATTATCCATAAAATATATTAGCCTACACAGAACCTAAGTAATCATGTCATGCACAGTCAACACACTTCAGAGATTGCTTTGAGCAATTACGCTGTCCTGTCCACATTGTTATTCATGAGAATCAATTTAAGATAATATAAGATATTCCTTTATTGATCCCCTGGAAGGAATTTCAGGAAAACAAGGGAGCATGAACACAGTCCCCCACTACCAGAAATTATGCAGTTGAGATTCCCACATTAGGGGAATTCACAGGGGTCAGCACAACCAGCACAACCAGTGCTTAGCCTCTCCCTGGTGAACCACTTTCAGTATCTCCCCAAGTAGTAGCCATTGTTTAGCGGACTGTGCAACCAATTTAAGGGGTTTTGTAATATCGGATATATGTTGTTCCCAAATGGCACATTTCAAAGCCACATTTCTCAGGTTTCATTCTTCTGCCATTAGGTTTGCAGTTTGTCATTTGGACAAATGGAGGTAAGCACAATCTCTGACATTTTCCCGCCAAGTTTTTTTTATATAAACCACACATTATTTTGTGCATTTGGGAGCTTTATAATCGAGGTCCCCGGAGAACCCCATGCCTGCAGTTCATTCAAAGCTGATTCCTCTCATTTAAAACATTTAAAAACCCAATGCAATAATAAAAAATTTGCTTGATTAATATAACCCATCATGACCCCGCCCCCCCCCCCCCCCCCCCCCACATCATTTGTCACATCTTATGCTCCATTTAGTCATCTTGTTCATGTTTGTTATCCACCTTTATTGCCATATTCCTCCGTCTTCAAATATAATGTAATCTTTCATGTAAGCTGTTGGAAAAAGAGAAGAAAAATAAAGTAAACATTGAAAGCGGAGTCCAACAGTGAACAACAATGAATAAAAAATGCGGACAATGATGCATTTTGTACCCTCATTGTCCACATTTTTACTTCATTGTACTTAGATTGTACTTTAGTTTGTATAATAATAATAATACATTTTATTTAGCGCTTTTCAAGAACCCCAAGACACTGACAATAAGCAAAGAGAGAAAAGCAAACAGAGAAACAAAGGACCACAGGGAATAAGCAACAGTATGAGTACGCAATACATAAAACCACGGGTAACAAGTAACAAATACAAAGTCCAGTAGGGGAACAATCAGGGAAGTAAGGAAACCGAGGGGAGGGGGGGACAGGAGATTGAGAGAAAGTTGGGAAAGGGGAAAGGGAGGTGGTAGGTTGGGGGAGGGTATAGGGAAGGTTGTATGCTTGGGAGAACAGGTAGGTTTTGAGTTGGATTTAAAGGTGGAGAGTGAGGGAGAGTCTCTGATGTATATTGTATAGTGTTGGGACTTATTCCGCTTTTACTTACTTTTTTTTTACTGTATGAAGCACATTCTTAGGGGCTCATACAGAACCAAGCATTTCACTGTACTTTCATTGTACTTTATACGTGACAAATGAAAACAGAAATGTAAACTTGAAACAGTTGAAACAGACCCGGGAGCCACATTGTAAACCGAGCTCCAAAGCGGATCACTACAACAGAAGATCTGTTTGATGTTAAAGGCGCCGCCGCCCTGCCTCGATCATCACACGAGCCTGGGAAGATCCCTGTGTATTATTGTATTCACAAGGTATCTAAACACAAGCTATGATTAATGGAGCCGCTGGTCCCAGAGGACGCGAGCCTACACCTGTAGCCTTCTACTTTATCCTATTGATTCATGAAAAGATCGATCAAACCAAGGGAACAATTGCAGACAAGCCGAGAAGACATGTTTAGGCCGATAGGATAGTCCCCAGAGGTAGTTTGCGTGCGTGTGCATGTGTGTGTGTGTGTGTGTGTGTGCATGTGCGTGTGTGTTGCTTCTGCCCCAATTCTAGTGAATGTCAGGCGGTATTCTCTCTCTCTCTCTCTCTCTCTCTCTCTCTCTCTCTCTCTCTCTCTCTCTCTCTCTCTCTCTCTCTCTCTCTGCCGGCTCCCCCTCGCTAATCAATTTTCCATGGTACTGTATATGATGGAAAGTGAGCTGCTTTAAAAAAAAAATACATTCTATCTACAGTATCTAGAATGATAGATATAGAAAGATAGAAGGGCGGCACGGTGGCTCACTGGTTAGCACTGCTGCCTCACAGCAAGAAGGTCCTGGGTTTGAACCCCAGCAGGGGGCCTTTCTGTGTGGAGTTAGCATGTTCTCCCCGTGTTCGCGTGGGTTTCCCCTGGGTACTCCGGTTTCCTCCCACACCATACAGACACGCATGGTAGGCAGGGACTACAGATGGAAACTAGCTAATTAGTTCAAATCTGGCACATTTACATTGATGTGGAAACTGAAGATGTTCATTAATGTGCACTGTGGAATGTTGCATTATGTTTACCCTGAATCGCTCTGTTGTGAGGAGCACATGCGATCATCGGACAGCGTGTTCTGTCCCTCGAGAGCCGGGCCCCCTGAGAAACCTGAGACAGCAGACCTGGAGTGAACTGCAGACACTCTTTCTGAGTTGATGAAAGTGTCTCCAGTTCACCAGAGGTCTGCTCTGCTCCCGACGACGTGACCGAGCTCTGGAGACATGTCCCATGATCACATGTCCCATGATCACATGTCCTCCTCACAGTGTTGTAGGACTCGAGTGATTTTCAGGACTTGCACTTGAAAGCACTGATGACTCGGACTTGGACTTGGACTGCATTCAGACTTGGAAGACGCAGACGAGGACTGGGAATTGATAAATACAGTTTTTTGTAATATGCATACTCATTTGGCATAAGATATTTAAGCATTACATCACGCGCAGGAGTGGTTTGTGAACAATAAACCATGCCTAGGGGTGGTCGTTAGACCCCCCTAGGCATGGTTTATTGTTCACAAATCACGACTGCAAGTGGTGTAAAGCTTTTATACAACTGCCACATTCATCCAACCTTATTTCTATACAATAAACACACATTAATCGAAGATTTATTGAAAAAACCATCCGCCAGAAAAAGTAGTTCCCACAACTACAAAAAAGACAATTTGCCTCCATGTGGAAACAGATCGGAAGTGCATCCAACCAACTAACACATCCAACTGTGTATTATTGGAATGATTGAGAGAAGTTGCCTCATGTGGAAGCAGCTTGAAGTGCATCCAACCAACTAACACATCCAACTGTGTATTATTGGAATGATTGATTGAACATTTTATTACCAGATGCAGAATGGGTACAATACAGTACGGCTCAATACACACAATTGTTAAGGGAATGCAGACCTACTTTCCATAGAACTTCATTCTTAGATGCTTCTATAGAAAGTAGGTAAAACAAATTAAAAAGTTTTCTTTGCCCTATAGGAAAAAAACGTTTTCTTCGCCCTATTTTTTTATTTATTTTTTTAAACCTACTGTAGAGGGCCTAAACTTAACCAGTTGGAAACCAAGCGTACAGTAATAAAATTAGCAATCAATCAATCAATCAACTCAATAGGCCATGCTCACTTAGAACAGCGCAGCACCCAGCTCTCTCTCAGTCTGACCCGCGTTGCAGACAGGAGTGTGTGTGTGTGTGTGTGTGTGTGTGTGTGTGTGTGTGGGGGGGGGGGGGGGGGTGGCGGTGGGTGGAGACTAGAGATAGCGCTGACAGTCAGAGAGAAGGAAAAAGAAATTGAAAAAAAAATGCTAATTAATCAATCAATCAAATCACGATTTTTCTTTTGTTCTAGAATGACTCAAGACCCATCAATTACATCATCCAACATTGTTTAAAGGACTAACACATTCGCAGTGACAGAATCGCTTCATATTTAGTCGTTATGGCGCTATCAACATATCCATTTGTTGTCCGCAATCTTGTTTTCTCCCGGAGTGAGCCGGCGGAGTGATATGTGATTCGGTTGTGGGCGGGTCCTGAGCCCAGGACCGTGGATTGTTGCCAATAAAGACGTGTAAATGGACTGTTTCAGCCAATCAGAATCGAGAAATTTGCATGCCGTTGTATAATGATGGCTAGTGCATTTGTTTAGCTATTGTGTCACAAAGTAAATAAATTTCCTTTGAAACGGTGACCGCTGTGTCATTTATGCTTAATGTAGACCTTTTTTTATTTGTATGTCAGCTCAGACTAGGGTAATGGGGACTCGACTCTGGCTCTTCTTTGGTGACTCAGACTTGGACTCGGACTCGAACACTGGGGACTCGAGACTTGACTCGGACTTGAGATTTAGTGACTCAACACTGCTTCCTCACAGAGTGGTAGAATTAAGTAGTGGCTCAGTAGCACATACTGTTCAATGAAAGACAATGCGGACTATGTTTTAAAGCTTTGAAACTTCAAAGATGATGGTGTACAGGTTTCTAAACCTTGGACTGTTGAAGATTTCTTGGTCAATAAACCTACCCAAGCCAAGGTTTTGATGACATAATACAACTACAGATGTGGTCTCAATGTCTTGTTGCTGTTTACTTTGGTTAGACATGGAACAGTATGGTATAACTGTTTCTACGTAAAGATTCTGTGCCTGTCAGTCTGTCTGTCTGTCTCTCTGTTTTGATGTCTGTATACATCTGTCCTTCTGTTCATCCATTCATCCATACATCCATCATCCATATTATCCATCCATCCATCCATCCATCAACCCATGTTCCTGTCCTCTTCCTCTCCAAAACCTGAAATATGGCTCGCAGCCCTTCCCAAATTATTGTGATTGATCGAACCTCCCCAGCTAACTAATGAATTGGTCTCTCAAGGACATATACAGCAGGTCAATATGAGTAATCACATTTAGGTCTGCTAAAAGCAGCTCAGCTGTCTGTCTGTCTGTCTGTCTGTCTGTCTGTCTGTCTGTCTGTCTGTCTGTCTGTCTGTCTGTCTGTCTGTCTGTCTGTCTGTCTGTCTGTCTGTCTGTCTGTCTGTCTGTCTGTCTGTCTGTCTGTCTGTCTGTCTGTCTGTCTGTCTGTCTGTCTGTCTGTCTGTCTGTCTGTCTGTCTGTCTGTCTGTCTGTCTGTCTGTCTGTCTGTCTGTATACCTCTCTCCTGTCTTTCAACCCCTCAACTAGACCTGAGTTGAATCTCTCTCTCTCTCTCTCTCTCTCTCTCTCTCTCTCTCTCTCTCTCTCTCTCTCTCTCTCTCTCTCTCTCTCTCTCTCTCTCTCTCTCTCTCTCTCTCTCTCTCTCTCTCTCTCTCTCTCTCTCTCTCTCTCTCTCTCTCTCTCTCTCTCTCGTTTCAACCCATTAAGTCTCTTATTACCCAAGTCCTGATTGATTGAACTCCCCTTACTGCTAATGAATTGCTCCCACAAGGGCATAAATAGCAAGCCAACTTTGGGAATAACGTTTATTTTGCTGAATGCAGCTCAAAAACCACTCCTGACGCGGTGGATTTAGTGCTTACTTACTCTATTTGTTTGTCATTGTCTTTAAAAGGGTGCTGGTGTTGTATTGTAATTCTTCCTCAGATACCAAAAGCACTTTTGATAGTATTCAGTGTTGTACCAGGGATTGTGAGAAATGTGGCCTTCTTCTTGCTGATGGTACCGGTGTGGGACATTGTTGAAGTCTAGTCACTACATCTCGAGTCCAAGTCGAGTCTCGAGTCCCCAGTGTCTGAGTCTAAGTCCGAGTCACCAAAGAAGAGCCGGAGTCGAGTCCCCATTACCCTAGTCCGAGTCCAAGTCATCAAGGTTGAGTCCACTCCACTCTGGCAGTCAAAGAGCTGACATACAGATAAAAAAATGGCCACATTAAACATAAACGGTCATCATTTAAAAGTGAGTTTATTTACTTTGTGACACAATAGCCAAACAAATGCACTAGCCATCAATATATTATTCCAAATGATTAGGGCCTATTACAATTTCTTTATTTATATTAATAACTGTATTTATCAATTAACAAGTCCAAGTCTGAGTCTGCACCTTCCGAGTCCGAATGCAGTCAATGCTCGAGTCCAAGTCCAAGTCCGAGTCATCAGTGTTCAAGTCCAAGTCGAGTCACAAGTTTCATGTTTCTGAGAGCTCAGCCTGCCTAATCAGTAGCATTGTGATACTTTGAAGTTTAATATCAGTGAAATGTTTGGGATACATTTTTTTGAGGATGCTCGCTCAGCATTTCTAATATTTCTAAACATTAACTTGCATTTTTTATTTTTGCGTTCAGTGTGCTTCCTATGAATAATGTTGAGAAATATGGTGACATGTTGATAATTGGTCCTCTGTTGGTGGAATGACAGGACCCGCAAGGACCTTGTAGAAGTGGAGCAATCTTCCATTTACTTAGGTATGTATATTAGGCGGATTTTCAGAAAATAGGGCTAGGGCTTAACAGGTTATGGTAACAGTGTGGTTACGGTTAGGGTTATGGTTTGGG
>NC_140180.1:96461078-96466078 GCF_963971535.1 Notolepis coatsorum
TGTATTATTATTGTATTCACAAGGTATCTAAACACAAGCTATGATTAATGAGCCGCTGGTCCCAGAGGACGCGAGCCTACACCTGTAGCCTTCTACTTTATCCTATAGATTCATGAAAAGATCGATCAAACCAAGGGAACAATTGCAGACAAGCCGAGAAGACATGTTTAGGCCGATAGGATAGTCCCAGAGGTAGTTTGTGTGCGTGCATGTGTGTGTGTGTGTGTGTGCATGTGTGTGTGTGCTGCTTCTGCCCCAATTCTAGTGAATGTCAGGCGGTATTCTCTCTCTCTCTCTCTCTCTCTCTCTCTCTCTCTCTCTATCTCTCTCTCTCTCTCTCTCTCTCTCTCTCTCTCTCTCTCTCTCTCTCTCTCTCTCTCTGCCGGCTCCCCTCGCTAATCAATTTTCCATGGTACTGTATATGATGGAAAGTGAGCTGCTTTAAAAAAAATACATTCTATCTACAGTATCTAGAATGATAGATATAGAAAGATAGAAGGGCGGCACGGTGGCTCAGTGGTTAGCACTGCTGCCTCACAGCAAGAAGGTCCTGGGTTTGAACCCCAGCAGGGGGCCTTTCTGTGTGGAGTTGGCATGT
This sequence comes from Notolepis coatsorum, assembly GCF_963971535.1. Classification (NCBI taxonomy): domain Eukaryota; kingdom Metazoa; phylum Chordata; class Actinopteri; order Aulopiformes; family Paralepididae; genus Notolepis; species Notolepis coatsorum. The sequence goes on from NC_140180.1 coordinate 96,461,677, forward strand.
TCTCCCCGTGTTCGCGTGGGTTTCCCCCGGGTACTCTGGTTTCCTCCCACACCATACAGACAGACATGGTAGGCAGGGACTACAGATGGAAACTAGCTAATTAGTTCAATTCTGGCACATTTACATTGATGTGGAAACTGAAGATGTTCATTAATGTGCACTGTGGAATGTTGCATTATGTTTACCCTGCATCGCTCTGTTGTGAGGAGCACATGCGATCATCGGACAGCGTGTTCTGTCCCTCGAGAGCCGGGCCCCCTGAGAAACCTGAGACAGCAGACCTGGAGTGAACTGCAGACACTCTTTCTGAGTTGATGAAAGTGTCTCCGGTTCACCAGAGGTCTGCTCTGCTCCCGACGACGTGACCGAGCTCTGGAGACATGTCCCATGATCACATGTCCCATGATCACATGTCCTCCTCACAGTGTTGTAGGACTCGAGTGATTTTCAGGACTTGTCACTCGACTTGCACTTGAAAGCACTGATGACTCGGACTTGGACTTGGACTGCATTCAGACTTGGAAGACGCAGACGAGGACTGGGAATTGATAAATACCGTTTTTGTAATATGCATACTCATTGGCATACGATATTGATGGCTAGTGCATTTGTTTGGCTATTGTGTCACAAAGTAAATAAATTTCCTTTGAAACGGTGACCGCTGTGTCATTTATGCTTAATGTAGACCTTTTTTTATTTGTATGTCAGCTCAGACTAGGGTAATGGGGACTCGACTCTGGCTCTTCTTTGGTGACTCAGACTTGGACTCGGACTCGAACACTGGGGACTCGAGATTTGACTCGGACTTGAGATTTAGTGACTCAACACTGCTTCCTCACAGAGTGGTAGAATTAAGTAGTGCCTCAGTAGCACATACTGTTCAATGAAAGACAATGCAGACTATGTTTTAAAGCTTTGAAACTTCAAAGATGATGGTGTACAGGTTTCTAAACCTTTGACTGTTGAAGATTTCTTGGTCAATAAACCTACCCAAGCCAAGGTTTTGATGACATAATACAACTACAGATGTGGTCTCAATGTCTTGTTGCTCTTTACTTTGGTTAGACATGGAACAGTATGGTATAACTGTTTCTACGTAAAGATTCTGTGCCTGTCAGTCTGTCTGTCTGTCTCTCTGTTTTGATGTCTGTATACATCTGTCCTTCTGTTCATCCATTCATCCATACATCCATCATCCATATTATCCATCCATCCATCCATCCATCAACCCATGTTCCTGTCCTCTTCCTCTCCAAAACCTGAAATATGGCTCGCAGCCCTTCCCAAATTATTGTGATTGATCGAACCTCCCCAGCTAACTAATGAATTGGTCTCTCAAGGACATATACAGCAGGTCAATATGAGTAATCACATTTAGGTCTGCTAAAAGCAGCTCAGCTGTCTGTCTGTCTGTCTGTCTGTCTGTCTGTCTGTCTGTCTGTCTGTCTGTCTGTCTGTCTGTCTGTCTGTCTGTCTGTGTCTGTCTGTCTGTCTGTCTGTCTGTCTGTCTGTCTGTCTGTGTCTGTCTGTCTGTCTGTCTGTCTGCCTGCCTGTCTGTCTGTCTGTCTGTCTGTCTGTCTGTCTGTCTGTCTGTCTGTACTGTCTGTCTGTCTGTCTGTCTGTCTGTCTGTCTGTCTGTCTGTCTGTCTGTCTGTCTGTCTGTCTGTCTGTCTGTCTGTCTGTCTGTCTATCTGTCTGTCTGCATCTCTCTCCTGTCTTTCAACCCCTCAACTAGACCTGAGTTGAATCTCTTCTCTCTCTCTCTCTCTCTCTCTCTCTCTCTCTCTCTCTCTCTCTCTCTCTCTCTCTCTCTCTCTCTCTCTCTCTCTCTCTCTCTCTCTCTCTCTCTCTCTCTCTCTCTCTCTCTCTCTCTCTCTCTCTCTCTCTCTCTCTCTCTCTCTCTCTCTCTCTCGTTTCAACCCATTAAGTCTCTTATTACCCAAGTCCTGATTGATTGAACTCCCCTTACTGCTAATGAATTGCTCCCACAAGGGCATAAATAGCAAGCCAACTTGGGAATAACGTTTATTTTGCTGAATGCAGCTCAAAACCACTCCTGACGCGGTGGATTTAGTGCTTACTTACTCTATTTGTTTGTCATTGTCTTTAAAAGGGCGCTGGTGTTGTATTGTAATTCTTCCTCAGATACCAAAAGCACTTTTGATAGTATTCAGTGTTGTACCAGGGATTGTGAGAAATGTGGCCTTCTTCTTGCTGATGGTACCGGTGTGGGACATTGTTGAAGTCTAGTCACTACATCTCGAGTCCAAGTCGAGTCTCGAGTCCCCAGTGTCTGAGTCTAAGTCCGAGTCACCAAAGAAGAGCCAGAGTCGAGTCCCCATTACACTAGTCAGAGTCCGAGTCCAAGTCATCAAGGTTGAGTCCACTCCACTCTGGCAGTCAAAGAGCTGACATACAGATAAAAAAATGTCCACATTAAACATAAACGGTCACCATTTCAAAGTGAGTTTATTTACTTTGTGACACAATAGCCAAACAAATGCACTAGCCATCAATATATTATTCCAAATGATTAGGGCCTATTACAATTTCTTTATTTATATTAATAACTGTATTTATCAATTAACAAGTCCAAGTCTGAGTCAGCACCTTCCGAGTCCGAATGCAGTCAATGCTTGAGTCCAAGTCCAAGTCCGAGTCATCAGTGTTCAAGTCCAAGTCGAGTCACAAGTTTCATGTTTCTGAGAGCTCAGCCTGCCTAATCAGTAGCATTGTGATACTTTGAAGTTTAATATCAGTGAAATGTTTGGGATTAACTTTTTTTGAGGATGCTCGCTCAGCATTTCTAATATTTCTAAACATTAACTTGCATTTTTATTTTTGCGTTCAGTGTGCTTCCTATGAATAATGTTGAGAAATATGGTGACATGTTGATAATTGGTCCTCTGTTGGTGGAATGACAGGACCCGCAAGGACCTTGTAGAAGTGGAGCAATCTTCCATTTACTTAGGTATGTATATTAGGCGGATTTTCAGAAATAGGGCTAGGGCTTAACAGGTTATGGTAACAGTGTGGTTACGGTTAGGGTTATGGTTTGGGTTATGGTTAGTTTAAGGTGACAGTGTGGTTAAAGGAACACTCCAACATTCCCAACATTTCCCCAAATGTTGGAGTGTTCCTTTAAGGTTAGGGTTATGGTTTGGGTGAGGCTGTCGAGGTAAAAAGCACTCGCCTGGCTACCACCCCGTGGTTTGTTGTTCACCGGCTGAGGGCCAAACACAGTGCATGTCAGACACACGCATGAGGATGTCTGAGCGTGAAGAGCACACGCAGAGGTTGTGGGACAGGCGTGAGAAAGTGGCTACAGGGGTTGCAAACACAGCGCAGTGCTGCTGATGACACCATCTATCACATATCACCCACTCAATATACAGCATTCACTTCATCAGTTATATGAAAGAAAAAGACATGCATGCATGGATGTGCAGAAAGGCAAAAAACATTCAGGATGAAAGACATCAAAAGCATCATAGGATTTATCGTTGTTTTGTTCACAGTTTTTATGATTCAGTGGCAGTAGGTTTTTCCTTTATTTTGTTTCCTCTCTTGTTGATTGTTAATTTTTAGTTCTGTGCGCTGCTATTTTGGGCGTGGGTAGGCCAAGGTACTGCCATTCCATCTTACTGACTGCAGCGGTTTATGTGGGATTCTCCATCACCCGGCTGCACTGTGTTCAGGCCACCAGCAAGCAGTCTGAAATGAGGAGATTTCCAACCCCCAATCCTTCTTATTTTTTTTTGCACTTGTGATTAAAACTTTACCAAATAAAGATGTCTCTCCTGTGACACCTTCATCTGTTGTCCTGCTGTGTTACTGAACGAACCGAGTCCAGAGATGTAGAAGCCAGCTATGACAATACAAATGCTTAGATGCTGTCCCTAAAGCCTAATATATGGTACTCAGTATGGCATACTGTATATAATGGAAGGACTCAGGTCCTTCAACCTGTGCAATAGGCTGCTGCAGTCATTTAAACAGTCTTAGCCAGTGTCTTCTTCTTCACCGTGGTATGGGGGGGGGGGGGGGGGGGGGGGGGGTCAACTCAAGAGACACTAACAAACTGAACAAGCTGGTGAGGAAGGCTAGCTCCGTAGTGGGAGTCGAGCTGGTCAAACTAGAGGTGGTGGCAGAGAGGGAGGATGAGAAAGAAGCTGGTCGCTATCCTGGTGAACCCCTCCCATCCCCTCTATGAGGAGCATCTTCAGCCACAGCCACACACAGCACAGATCGCCTGGGCCAGTCCTTTGTGCCAGTAGCCATCAGGCTCCTCAATCATGGGCAAGGACTGACCTGGCAGCTGGAGAACTTGAGCACTGTTAGAACTGTTTGACTCTTAACTACTAAACCCTGCAAGGACTCTGGCACAGTGTGTTATTAATAT
>NC_140180.1:96471078-96531078 GCF_963971535.1 Notolepis coatsorum
GCTGGTAAAGCTATGCCTCCTTGTTAAATGTAAGTAATAATATGATTGAATATAACTGCACTTTAACTGTTCCACAAGAGGGCGCTATAGGCGTAAGGAGACACAGCTATAGCAGCTGACGTCAGGTAGCAGGTATAAGGGAATGTTCCCTCCCCCTCTGTCTCTCTCACTCTAGCTCTCACGGAGAGAAGGTCTCGTGGTGGAAATGTACATATGAAATAAACCACGCCAGTTAACACATTGACGACCACGGCTTGCAGTGTAATATGTGGCTGGAGGACAACGCTTTGTCAACAAACCGATGTACTTTCTAACAGCTATATATATATACTTTATAGTATTGCTATCTGTCCATTCTCATTGTCACTTGAGTGCATAAACCGTGCCTTCATAATGGCTTAAAGAAAATAAAAATCCATCGGTTGGTTGTCATTTTATAGCGTCGTGAATATAAGCTTTATCGCAGTTTTCGTCTCGTCTTTTTTCTGGGAAGCTAGATATGAGGCTAAAGGCTAGTCACGTTATATCAAACGCCATTTCTGTTGTATATATACGAATGAAATAAAACAAACTGCTTAGCATCCGGACTATTACAGAGCATCTATGGATGAAATGGGGGCGGCGGGGGATGCCGATGAATATTATTGATTAGCAATACAGTGTGCGTTCAAGTAGCCACATTCAACTGATCGATCGATTGCGTGTTACAACAATGTCCAATCCGGCTGTAATTTGGGTGAATAGTATCCTACCGTCAGCCCATGTGATTAGTCATCGGAATCTGGTAGATCGATATGTCCATTGGCTGATCATAAATCCCATTATTCCAGGCTGAAATCTGCGTTCGGTAACGTGATCAAAGATGGAGTATGTTCGGCTGGGATCGAGGCTCATATGAAACGCCCCATACAGTAAAAAAAAAATTATTTTCCCATTCGGCCTCAATGATACTGCAGTGGAGCGATGGCGCCCCTAAGAGGATCTGGCCGGTATTGCATGTCGCCGATTTAAATCTGGCGGGTAAATCTGCAGAGCCGATCGGGGACCTTGATCCGTTTATTAATATGGAATAAAACAATAACAACTTGCCACGTGTTAACTCGTGGCTCTGGTCCTCAACGGGTGGAATCGAAACACGAGTTAACTCGTGGTTGGGGGGCAAAGTGTTAAGGCTAAAGAGGACCTCGTTGTCATGACCAGTTATTTTGCTCCCCAGGTGACTCTGTCAACACTCCTAAAGTGCGAAAACGGAAGTACAGGAAGTACCGGCTACAGGCTTTCTGGTTTCGACAAAACAATTATAGAAACGTGTGAAGTGCACAATATTTCCTTGTTTAAGCCACTGCAATGGCTTTGCCTGAAGAATTTACTACATGACCAGGACGTTCTAGCTTGTTTGCCGACAGGATTCGGGAAAAGTTTGGTCCGTTCGGAGGCAGCTTCCAGGGGAAGTACATACACCGGAAATTCTACCCCATACACACACTTTCGGCCGTAGTGCTTTACCAGTCTTTATCTCACCGAGGAGATAAAACTGGGAACGAGGTTTGCTTGATATTAAGCCTCCCAGTTTGTCAGGATCTGGTAACCGCTCGGTTTACCCTCATGTCCGGGGCTTGGGCTGTCACCCGTCCCTGATTTGACCCCCTTAGGCATTCTCAAAGATGATCAATACACTACTCCTGTAATCATTCCTGTTATAATTACCGTTAGCTATTCGTTATTCAAATTCTACTCTTGCTACCTCTAATTTAATTACAATACCCCTGCAGTCTTCTTTCACCACTTCTGAACCTACTGCAAACACAGTGTTAACCCACTTACCTTCAAACACAAAAGAGGCCTAGGGATAACTAATTTGAATATTAGCAGACCGCTTCAGCAACAGGAGTGAGATCGCCTGCATATATTGGTTTCACAAGGGGACCGTGATGTATTGGTGCTAGATGTGAAACTTGGCAAACATATTAAAGAAAAAGAAGAATATCAGTGATTCTGATGTAGCTTTAAATGGCTGCAATTGGTGGAGGAGCTGGTGTGTCCATATAATATATATATATATTGTGACAAGCCTGGTGGTATTCAGACTTGGCATGGTTAAAAATCAAACAAATTCAATTGTCCACACAAGTGCAATATCAATCAATAAGAATATTTATTGATTACAGGCAGAATATAGTCCGATGGGCAAAAATGTAATGGTCGTAATTAGGGATGGGTACCGAATTCGGTACTTTTGAGGTACCGAACCGAAACACGTCGGTACTACCGAGTATCGAATCAAGTGAGAAACCGAAAAAAAAATAAAAAAAAAATAAAAAAAAATATTTTTTATTAATCTTTCTTTTTTAACTTTTTTTCTACTTTTTTTTTCTTCATGTCAACGTTCACACGCACAATATATGCTTACCTAGGATTTGACTTGATTCAACAACAAAGCAGTCAGAGCAATGACAAGCCGAAAACTGTCGAAATTGTAGTTATTTGAAGTTTGGATTTTCTTTTTTTACGACTGAGGTAGGTAAATTACATTTCTTGAGACTAAAGTACCGAAAAAAGGTACCGTTGGGTACCGGTATCGATTCACAGGTACCGGTACCGGTTCAAATGTGAAAGGTACCCATCCCTAACTACTACTACTACTACTAGGGATGGGTACCGAATTCGGTACTTTTGAGGTACCGAACCGAAACACGTCGGTACTACCGAGTATCGAATGAAGTGAGAAACCAAAATGTATTAATTATATTTTTTTACTTTTTTTTTTTTTTTTTTTACTTTTCTCTTTTCATGTCAACGTTCACACGCACAATATATGCTTACCTAGGATTTGACTTGATTCAACAACAAAGCAGTCGGAGCAATGACAAGCCGAAAACTGTCGAAATTGTAGTTTGGATTTTTTTTTTTTACGACTGAGGTAGGTAAATTAAATTTCTTGAGACTAAAGTACCGAAAAAAGGTACCGTTGGGTACCGGTATCGATTCACAGGTACCGGTACCGGTACCGGTATCGGTTCAAATGTGAAAGGTACCCATCCCTAGTCGTAATACAATACGATGGTCAAAACACAAAAACAGGCTCTCGTACAAAAAAAGGATTGTTCAATACTCAGAGTAGTCGTCCGGTCCAGGGTCAGTACACAAGGGGGTTTCTCAGCCAGTCTAGGGTCCAGTACACAATTAACACCTCCTCCCCTTCACCTCTCCTCTCACTACCTCTCACCTTACAACACTCCGTTAACAACAATCTCTTTCTACACATACTCAGCTCCAACCTCACCTCCTCTCAACTCAACTCTATCTGTCCTAGTGTATTATAGTCTGTGTGTCTGGTGTGTGTGCGTGTGGGATGTGGGTGAACTAATGGTGCACAGGTGTGTTCTATCAGTACTAATCCACTGCCTAATTGCTTCTACTCCTCCCGTGGCAGTAGTACCTGCTGTCCTTCAAATATCCATGAGACGGGGGGTGATATCTGCCACAATATATATATATATATAGCAGACAGTCTAAATTGAAGCCAGAGAGAGAGTGAGGAGAACCGTGAAATGTTTGTTTGATTAGAAAATAAAGTATTATTTTGGCAAACACAACTCGTCTCAGATTCAGATTCAGATACAGATGACTTTATTCACCATATTGTATGTACAAATGGAACGTGATTCGACATTACAGTGCATGATTTTTTCACAAATAGGAATAAACATAATAATACATAATAATAAATAAATAAGTGCAAAACAGGACAGAGATAGTGAGACAACAATAAGACAGTAAAGTGCAGTGGTTAGGGACATGGAAACAGTGCAGCACAGTTCAAGTCCAGAGGTCCAGCCCTAGCAGCTCGCCATAGAGGGGGGGGGGGGGGGGGGGGGTGCAGGGGGACACCTGACTCGTTTACCAGGCGAGCTGCTGAGGGGAAGAAGCTGAGTCTATGGCTGGACTTTAATGTCTTGGGCAGCCGTAGCCGCCTGCCGTGGGGGAGCATGATGAAGAGGCTGTGACCCGGGTGGGCGGGGTCTGCCATAATCTTCCTCGCCCTCCTCAAGGCCCTGGTGGAATGTAGGGACTCGAGGGAGGGAAGGGGGCAGCCGATCACCCTCTCCGCTGATCATATAACCCGCTGCAGCTTGGCCTTGTCCTTTACCGTGGCTGCAGGGAACCAGGTGATGATGGAGAGGGTGAGGATGGACTGGATGATGGCAGTGTAGAACTGGACCAACATAGTCCTCGGCAGCCTGAACTTCCTCAGCTGACGCAGGAAGAACATCCTCTTCCGAGCCTTTTTATTGAGAGCGATGGTGTTCAGCTCCCATTTCTGGTCCCGGGAGAGTGTCATGCCGAGGAAGCGGCAGGACTCCACAGAGGCCACCGGGGTGCCTCCCAGAATGATCGGGGTGGGGGGGGGGGGGGGGCTGCCTTCCTTGTCTTGTCTGTCTGTCTGTCTGTCTGTCTGTCTGTCTGTCTGTCTGTCTGTCTGTCTGTCTGTCTGTCTGTCTGTCTGTCTGTCTGTCTGTCTGTCTGTCTGTCTGTCTGTCTGTCTGTCTGTCTGTCTGTCTGTCTGTCTGTCTGTCTGTCTGTCTGTCTGTCTGTCTGTCTGTCTGTCTGTCTGTCTGTCTGTCTGTCTGTCTGTCTGTCTGTCTGTCTGTCTGTCTGTCTGTCTGTCTGTCTGTCTGTCTGTCTGTCTGTCTGTCTGTCTGTCTGTCTGTCTGTCTGTCTGTCTGTCTGTCTGTCTGTCTGTCTGTCTGTCTGTCTGTCTGTCTGTCTGTCTGTCTGTTGTTTTATTCTGCCACCCCTACACGTAGAATTGCCACACTATACATATTGTTATTCATGGTTAACTCCTCTTGGAGGCATGCCTTTGACTATAAAGATTGTTATTCATGGTTAACTCCTCTTGGAGGCATGCCTTTGACTATAAAGATTGTTATTCATGGTTAACTCCTTTGACTATAAAGATTGTTATTTATGCTTATCTCCTCTTGGAGGCAGGACTGACTATACAGATGGTTATTTATGATTATCTCCTCTTGGAGGCAGGACTCGGACTATACCGATTGTTACTCATGGTTAACTCCTCTTGGAGGCAGGACTTGGACTATACCGATTGTTACTCATGGTTAACTCCTCTTGGAGGCAGGACTTGGACTATACCGATTGTTACTCATGGTTAACTCCTCTTGGAGGCAGGACTTGGACTATACAGATTGTTACTCATGGTTAACTCCTCTTGGAGGCATGCCTTGGACTATACAGATTGTTACTCATGGTTAACTCCTCTTGGAGGCAGGACTGACTATACAGATGGTTATTTATGCGTAACTCCTCTTGGAGGCAGGACTGACTATACAGATGGTTATTTATGCGTAACTCCTCTTGGAGGCAGGACTCGGACTATACCGATTGTTATTTGTACAGAACTTGTCACCAGAGCACCTTTTTCACATGCTTCCCAAGAGGGAGAGCTTCTCTATACCTCCCTGAAATCTGAGTTGCATGTGTGATGTCACCTCTCATTAGGGCTGCCAACTGTCCCGAATTAGCCAGGACGTCCCGTATATTGGGCTTGAATTGGTTTGACCTCCCGTGTGTATTGACTGCTACTCTCTGTAATCACCAGAGGGTACTCTTACAGATCCTAGATCTGATACAAGAGTGTGTTGCACGTGCGGATCACGCCATGGGTGAGTGAGATCACCTGTCATCCAATCACAGGCCCCCTCATCAGTTGTGCGTATAGACCTGTTCGCTGTCCACGCCAGGCTCAGTGTGCAAGTGCATCAAGGGGGCAAAAGGAACGTAATCCTGGTCAGAACAATGGGGCATACTTCAGTGTGTGAATGTCCAGTGTCCAGTATCAGAGTTCTTGCTGATAACGAAAGGTATTCCACATGGGTCATGTCCTTTTTACCATTTATATTAAATAATAATTCATGATAATAATTAACGATATTGTCTCTTGATTGAGGGTCAAGTCCATCGTTATACTGATACGTTAAACTGGTACTAAATGCAAATAAAACAAAATGCAAACATATGCATACAGTATATCCACTGCAAATGGATCTAACATTGAGAGAGTTACTGAATATAAATATCTTTGTATCTGACTTCATGAGAAATGTACATTTAAATGCCATATAGAAAACCTTGTCAGCGAACTGCAATACAACATATTATTCTTATTTTACAGAAACATAACCAGCTCCCCTCTGATTAGTACAAAGAGGGTTGATTTATTTTGGATTATGGGATGTAATTTATAGAAATGCTGCTCCTTCAACTCTTAAACCCCAAGACTCTCTGCCCACAGCTTTGTTACTGGTTATGGTAACTACCAGTGGTGGAAGAAGTACACAGTTCCTTAACTTAAGTAAAAATAGAAATACTCAGATAAATGAGTACCCTGGTCAAAGTAAAAGTCCTCCATTCAAATTCTACTTAATTAAAAGTAGAGACGTATTTACTATTGAATGTACATAAGTATCTAAAGTAAAAGTACACATTCTACATGACGTGTGTGTATCCATTGACCTCTATAGGTTTTGTTAAAGTGGTATGTGGTAGGCTACAGTTATGCTGTAGTTATACAATGTCCTGGCACAACCCCCTCCAATGTACAGTAAATTACCAAGTATGGTCTTGTCAATATTCCAATGTACAGTTTTGTTTGTACAGTTGTACAGTGTACAGTGTCCCCCACCCACCCCTCCTACCCAACCCCCCCCCCCCCCCCCACCCACCCAACCACCTCGAATGTACAGTCCCCCCCCCCCCCACCTACCCAATCCAATGTACAGTTTCTACGTCAAATGTATATACTTTTTTTTTCTGGACTCTCTTTGTAACACAAACAGTACTGTATTTACAAATCTGGTATGTCATAAATATATAGATGTAGCAGTACTGTCTATCTGTATGTCATGTATGTCATATATGTTATGATGAATTGAAAATGGGGGACCCTGATGTAAACAAGACAAAAGTCTTTCTCTGGTCTGCATCCCCTTAACAATTGTATGTATTGAGCTGTACTGTACTGTACCCATTCTGCAATCTGTTAATAAAGTTTTCAATCAATCAATCAATGCCGCTCTGATTAAAGTTGATGTTAAGGTGGTATGTGGTAGGCTACAGTTATGCTGCTCTGATTAAAGTTGATGTTAAAGTGGTATGTGGTAGGCTACAGTTATGCCACTCTGATTACATCCTAAATTGACCGGCTTCAAATGTGAAAGTATATAATCTTCATACATTTTTTACTTTGTATATCTTATGATTTCTAATAGTAACTGATGGGTTCAGATAAATGTAGTTGAGTACAAAGTACAATATTTTCCTTCAAATGTAGTGGAGTAAAACAAGTATAAAAAGTATAAAGTCCCCTAAAATGAAAATACTCACATAAAGTACAAGTTGCTCCAAATTGTACTTAAGTAGAGTACTTGAGTAAAAGTAGTGAGTTACTTTCCACCACTGCTCACCACTGTAGGTGAGCTGATATTCTCTGGCAATGAGGCGTAATAAACATTGCTATTTGTTTACCTATAAACCACTATTGGAAAACTACCACTTTACGTCACAATAATGCTGGATTGGAAGATTGGACCCTATCCAACCACTCAAATGGTTGTCCTAAGGTTCCCACAAGCACAGTCTGAATTTTGAAAGTCAGTCTTTCATTTTTGTGGAAGGATCTTCTTCAACACACCCCGAAGATCAATAACTATCCTAACCGTTGGACAGTTCAAAACCATGATCACAAACGACCCTGATTTATTTTAAAGGAACACTCCAACATTTTGAGAAATTAGCTTATTTGCCATCTACCCTGGAGTTAGACAAGAAGATGCATACCTTTTTCTTCTCTGTGCATGCAGTAGGAGTATGAAGACATTGGGAACTATAGGCTAATGGAGGAACCTACTTCCATTGACTGACGCTAAGCTAGGCTAGCGGTGTGCGTCTTCCTACTCCTACTGCTTGCACAGAGAAGAAAAAAGGTATGTATCTTCTTGTCTAATTAGCTCCAGGGTAGATGGCAAATAAGCTAATTTCCCAAAATGTTGGAGTTTTCCTTTAACTAGTCTGTCCGCTCGTCATTGTACGCAAGGGCAACCTCAAGGGTTCTTCCTGTTTTAAATAAAGATTTGAATGAATGTAACATGTCAACACTCTCTGACATCTTCTCTGAAAATAGCGACTGGAGAAAGCGCACGGAGGAGAACGGAGCTTCGCTGTAGGCTGTTAGTGGAACATGGTTCAACTTGAGCGAGAAACTCACCAGGCGTGACAGAGTGCATGTGGACCTTCTATTCTCAATGGAGGTGTGACAGAGGGGACATTGTCTCCACAATGGAGGCGTGACAGAGGGGACATTATCTTCACAATGGAGGCGTGACGGAGTGAATGTGGACATTATCTTCACAATGGATATAAAACAGACTGCTATGAACGCTCTGAGGCCTATTAAATAGGTTACATTACATGCGGGGAGACAGTGGCTCGGGGAGGTAGAGCAGTCGTCTGGTAATCCGGAGGTTCCCAGTTCGATTCCTGCTCCTCCCGGGCAGCAGCGTGTCGAAGTGTCCTTGAGCAAGACAATTAACCCAATTGCTCCCGATGAGCAGGTTGGCACATTGCATGGTTGCCTCCGCTGTCGGTGTGTGAATGTGTGAGTGAATGGGTGAAATGTGAGGAACTAATTGTATAGCGCTTTGGATATAAATGCAGCCATTTACCATTTACATTTAGAAATGCTCTGGGTAAAACTGTTGAGACTAAACACACCAGCGTGTCTTTTCACCCCGGTTTTGCTGGTGTCCAACTATGAAACTGATGCCAGTGCTGTGAGACATTTGTCCGCAAGTCGTACCTGAACGTACTGTATGACATGGGACCTGCATGGTATTCATTCACTTCCTGTGGGCTCTATACCTGCATGTTTTCACAAGCACTTTTCTAAGTGACTTCCAACACTCAATTCACTTACGGAAACTTTATGCCTGTAATGATGTGTGTGTGTGTGTGTGTGTGTGTGTGTGTGTGTGTGTGTGTGTGTGTGTGTGTGTGTGTGTGTGTGTGTGTGTGTGTGTGTGTGTGTGTGTGTGTGTGTGTGTGTGTGTGTGTGTGTGTGTGTGTGTGTGTGTGTGTGTGTGTGTGTGTGTGTGTCGTGGTAGTGTTATGTTGCTATCCTTCCGTCCAATGTCCCTGCATTTGTGTTTCCTACTCTCAGATTACCACACTCCTGTTCTCTCTCACCCTCTCTCTCCCTCTCTCTGGCTATTTGTCTCTCTCTCTCTCGCACACACACACACACACACACACACACACACACACACACACACACACACACACACACACACACACACACACACACACACACACACACACACACACACACACGCACGCACGCACTCACACACACACACACACACATCCTCACTTACACTCTCTCACACACCCCACATACAAATACACTTGCAATAGTCCAAATTGTATATTTGTATATCACTGTATTATTAGTTTAGCATTGTATTTTGTTCATATCACTTTTTTTAACATGTCTATTCTATTTTATTATTTGTATTTGTGCACAATCGAGGCGGGCATGGCCACCTACATTTCACTGCATGTCTTGTGTATGTATGTGACAAATAAAACTCTTGAATCTTGAATCTTTCTCATTATGGGGATGATCTATCTATCTATCTATCTATCTATCTATCTATCTATCTATCTATCTATCTATCTATCTATCTATCTATCTATCTATCTATCTATCTATCTATCTATCTATCTATCTATCTATCTATCTATCTATCTATCTATCTATCTATCTATCTATCTATCTATCTATCTATCTATCTATCTATCTATCTATCTATCTATCTATCTATCTATCTATCTATCTATCTATCTATCTATCTATCTATCTATCTATCTATCTATCTATCTATCTATCTATCTATCTATCTATCTATCTATCTATCTATCTATCTATCTATCTATCTATCTATCTATCTATCTATCTATCTATCTATCTATCTATCTATCTATCTATCTATCTATCTATCTATCTATCTATCTATCTATCTATCTATCTATCTATCTATCTATCTATCTATCTATCTATCTATCTATCTATCTATCTATCTATCTATCTATCTATCTATCTATCTATCTATCTATCTATCTATCTATCTATCTATCTATCTATCTATCTATCTATCTATCTATCTATCTATCTATCTATCTATCTATCTATCTATCTATCTATCTATCTATCTATCTATCTATCTATCTATCTATCTATCTATCTATCTATCTATCTATCTATCTATCTATCTATCTATCTATCTATCTATCTATCTATCTATCTATCTATCTATCTATCTATCTATCTATCTATCTATCTATCTATCTATCTATCTATCTATCTATCTATCTATCTATCTATCTATCAAACTTTATCAAACTCCCTCCTTTCCTCCATCCCTCTCTGTGTCAGATGTATTAGTGAGTCTCCTGATGTATAATTCAGAGTCATAATCTCGCTCTCTCCTCTCTTTATTACACGCTGGAATGCCAGCCATGGGATATTTAACTACTTGCTTGCTTTCATCTTCACACAGGCTTTGTGAGTCCACACCAACTTGTACACAAACACTGACATATACATCGTGGACACGCACACACACACACACACACACACACACACACACACACACACACACACACACACACACACACACACACATACACATACAGAATATAACATCTAGGGCAAGTGTGCGTGAGTATCCGAAAACGGAAGCATGTACGCAAGCATGCACGTGCACACGCACACTCAAGCACTCAGGCGCACGTGTTTACTCATGCAAACGCTCGCACATTTGTTTTGTGCATACAACACACAAGCGCACTCACACACACACGCCGGCGTGCCTGCGTGTACATGTAGCTCTCCGCGGCATGAGGCAATACCAGCGATGGGGTTTTATAGACGTCGCTTTGATGTTCAAACGGGCTTTGTGATTTGAGAAGTAGTGTATTAGTATGACACATGGAAATGTACAAACACAGACATCATGTGACACACATGTGATGCGAGCGCACACACACACACGCACAGACACACACACACACACACACACACACACACACACACACACACACACACACACACACACACACACACACACATGCGCGCACAAACAAACAAACACATTCACTGAAATAGGTGCAAACATACATCACAAAACATCACCTGTCTCACTCTATGTCACCTGTCTCACTCTGCTGTCACCTGTCTCACGCTGCTGTCACCTGTCTCACTCTGCTGTCACCTGTCTCACTCTGCTGTCACCTGGCTCACTCTGCTGTCACCTGTCTCCCTTCTCTGTCACCTGTATCACGCTGCTGTCACCTGTCTCACTCTGCTGTCACCTGTCTCACTCTGCTGGCACCTGTCTCACTTCTCTGTCACCTGTCTCATTCTGCTGTCACCTGTCTCCCTTCTCTGTCACCTGTCTCACTCTCTGTCACCTGTCTCCCTTCTCTGTCACCTGTATCACGCTGCTGTCACCTGTCTCACTCTGCTGTCACCTGTCTCACTTCTCTGTCACCTGTCTCATTCTGCTGTCACCTGTCTCCCTTCTCTGTCACCTGTCTCACTCTCACCTGTCTCACGCTGCTGTAACCTGTCTCACTCTGCTGTCACCTGTCTCACTCTGCTGTCACCTGTCTCACTCTATGTCACCTGTCTCACACCGCTGTCACCTGTCTCACTCTGCTGTAACCTGTCTCACTCTGCTGTCACCTGTCTCACTTCTCTGTCACATGTCTCACTCTGCTACCACCTGTCTCACACTGCTGTCACCTGTCTCACTCTGCTGTCACCTGTCTCCCTTCTATGTCACCTGTCTCACGCTGCTGTCACCTGTCTCGCTCTCTGTCACATGTCTCACTCTGCTGTCACCTGTCTCACGCTGTAGAATGTCTACATTTATGTTTGTTTTATATTATATATTATTTATATTATATATACAATGTGGGAATGGTAAATTTGTCCTAATACATTCTAAGGGGTATGATTTATGACAAGATGGCCGCCAACCCTGAGCTGCTGTGATGGGAGTTGATTGCTGCAGGGGGTAATGAGCAGCAATGCAATTCAGGTGTGAATGCCATCTTGGAGTGGAGAGGCAGAGAGAAAACAAATTCTCTGCAGGGGAAGGATTTGGCTCCTTCAGTGGGTAAAAAATGCCCATTTAGACCAGTAAAAGAGGGTTCAGTGAGGGAATCACTCCAGAGACGCCATTGGTATGTATGTTTGTAGTTGTGTAATTGTCAATTTAAATCACTATAATTTGTACCTGTGGAGGGCTGGGTTGGTGGCAATTTTGTGGGAATCATTCCAATTAATGAATGTTTGGGTGTACTGTGTAACTAGATAGGAGGGGATGCCAATTGGCAAGTTGTTTTGTGTACTTTGGGTTGGATTTGGTCCATTGTGATCAAGTAACAATTGTTTGGTTAAATGAAATTCAAACATAATTGATTTGGTCTGTTTAAATTTAAAGTAAAATGTATTTGGAAGGTTGGTAAACTAATTTGGTTAAAGAGAAATTCAAACTAATTGATTTGGTTAAATAGAAATTCAAAACAAATTGATTTGTTGGTCAGTTTTCCTCTTAAAGGGGAACTTCACCGAAATAAAATGCAGATTTATTTTGCACATAAATGGTAAATGCATTTATATAGCAGCTTTTATCCAAAGCGCTTTACAATTAGTTCCTTCCATTTGACCCATTCACTCACACATTCACACACCGACGGCGGAGGGGGTTAAGGACACTTCGACACGCTGCCCGGGATGAGCGAGAATCAAACCAGGAACCTGGACCACTGTTCTACCTCCCGAGCCACTGTTGCCGCCCACATAATCACACTCGCATCGCACGGCTCTGAACTAGTTCGACAGCTAGTGAATAAATATAGATACGGATTGAAATAGGGATAAAAAATGCATCTACATCATTTCATTGAGCTGTAATTAACACAACGCAAGGATTCAGTGTCTTCTGATGACATCATTGGTGGAGGTGAATTGCCCCTTTAATCTCGTTTGTATTGTGACTCCAATGAATGAAGCCCAAAAGTCGAATATTACAATATACACATTTTGAAATGTCAACACAGTGACACACACACAGACACACACACACACAGACACACACACAGACACACACAGACACACACACACACTTCTGCTTGCAAAAATACACACATATTATATGACGAATGTTTTCACACAGACACACATACATAATGCATTAGAGCCTACCTTTTCAAATATCTGTATATCTTTCATTTTCTACTGTATGATTTATTAACTTTTTCATGCACAACACGTTGCACACACACACACACACACACACATATACGAGTATATAAGAGCCTATGTTTCAGAATCTCTTTTCATCTGTTATCTTTCTTGCTGCCTTATTGCCTTTTACAGCCCTGGGGATAATGATTGTTCACACACACACACACACACACACACACACACACACACACACACACACACACACACACACACACACACACACACACACACACACACACACACACACACACACACACACACACACACACACACACACACACACACACACACACACACACACACACACACACACACACACACACACACACACACACACACACACACACACACACACACACACACACACACACACACACACACACACACACACACACACACACACACACACACACACACACACACACACACACACACACACACACACACACACACACACACACACACACACACACACACACACACACACACACACACACACACACACACACACACACACACACACACACACACACACACACACACACACACACACACACACACACACACACACACACACACACACACACACACACACACACACACACACACACACACACACACACACACACACACACACACACACACACACACACACACACACACACACACACACACACACACACACACACACACACACACACACACACACACACACACACACACACACACACACACACACACACACACACACACACACACACACACACACACACACACACACACACACACACACACACACACACACACACACACACACACACACACACACACACACACACACACACACACACACACACACACACACACACACACACACACACACACACACACACACACAGAGTATATAGAAGCATATGTTTCATCCTTTACCGTTGATGGCTTATTGCCTTTAATTGCCGCAAGAAGTGGTTTCTCGGCTGATGAATTTTATATGTATTTTTATAGGCAGTAACCGGCACGGCACATCGCAAACTCTATGAGTCGTACATGCACAGGCTTTTATAGAGTCATGTGTGTGGGTGTGTGTTTATGAGTACATATAATTACACACACATATGTATATATATATATATATATCTGTCTATGTGCTTGCTTGATCATTTGTGTGTGGTTGTGTGTGCATGTATGTGGGTCCGTGTGTGTGTGTGTGTGTGTGTGTGTGGTTATGTGCGCCCATGGCTACACATGTTTGTATGAGAAATCCTTGCATTAATTGATGTGTACTCTTGTGTGTGTGTGTTTGTGTATAAAGGCATATACTTCTATAGTTCTATTTCTGTTTATTACATATAATTACACACACATATGTATATATATATGTGCGTGTGTCTATGTGCTTGCTTGATAATTTGTGTGTATGTGTGTGCATGTGTGCCTATGGCTATGCATGTTTGTATGAGAATCCTTGCATTAATTGATGTGTGTACTCTTGTGTGTGTGTGTGTGTGTGTAGAGAGGCATAATACTTCTATAGTTCTATTTTCGGCTGCATGGACGTCACGGTCTACCCAGTTAATTACAGCCTAAGTATGCCATTTAACACCATACTGCGATTACCGTGAGTCCCATTTAGCCACAAGCCTTGAGGGACTTATTCAACAACTTCATTTCAATTCAATTCAATTCAAGTTATCATTTAACACACCTTCCTCTAATATTTATACTGTACGGAGTGTGTGTGTGTGTGTGTGTGTGTGTGTGTGTGTGTGTGTGTGTGTGTGTGTGTGTTTGCATGTCTGAGTATCCTTGTGTGTGTGTGTGTGTGTGTGTAGTGTTTGTGAGTACAATTGCATCAATGTGCTGAGTTACCTGACTAATTACAGCCTTAGTGTGTGCTTATAGTGTGTACTTATAATCATCATGTGCCATTCAACACCAGGCCTCAGGAGATCAGCGGTAGACGACATGTACCGTACGGTTCACTACGCTCACAGAGAAGGAAATTACTCTAATATTCACACTTCTTGTGGATAATTGTTTGAGCCCCATAAGCGCCGTTGATTAGCCGACCTTTGCAGCGCTCTGGTGTGCTCATTATCCAAGCTAGCGCGGAGGGGGCGCTATCACATGAGACCGGGCTACCTAAGGAATCCATATAGGTATATCATGCTAGCTTGTTGGGAAGGAGGAGGGATGTTATGTGAGGGGAAATAACGGCATGGCCATTTTCAAAAGCGTTCCTTGACCTCTGACCTCTAGATATCCCAATGGAAATGAGTTTATTTGTGTTATGTACCATGCTGCTATTAACTGTGTGTCCTGTGTTCCAGGTGATTGCTGCCCATCACCTAATTGAGAAGCTGCCTTCAGTGGGCTTAACAGGCCCTCCCCGCCCCACACACTCTCTCTTTTCTGCTAGAAGACACTGTGGAACCAGTGTCTTCCCCTTCCACCACAACTGACCCGTTGTTTGTAATAGTTGTAGTAATAAATATATAATTTTTGGTTTAAACTTGACCTTTGTTTTCTGTGTCCTTTACGTTGCTTCCCTCTGAGCCAGGGTCGTTACACTTTGATACCCAAGAGTCTCCTCTTTACAGACATGCCCAATGTCTATGTATTCTGAGGCAAAACACATTCAGTTTTCTTTTTTTAGAGTAGTGCCAGTGGGTCTCATTCTCCAACGGACTCACGACAAAAAGGGCTTTCTCTTAGGGCCATTTGAGACCTTTTCGGGCAAGACATGAATATAGACAATATATTATAATATAATATTAATATATGTTTTATTGAGACGGTTGGTGAATCCCAAAATCAGCCCGAAAAGGTCTCAAATGGCCCTAAGAGAAAGCCCTTTTTGTCGTAAGTCCTTGGAGAATGAGACCCAATGTGTTATTCATGTGCTATTCTAAAAATTGTGTATTTGCCTTATTCTGAATACTGTGCAGACTCTTGTGGATCCAATGGGCCTAAATGTATTCATGTGTGATGATGTTAGTTCCCATAGCAGCCATGTCAGTGAGACTATTAATACCCTTTCTGAAGATTGACCTCACTGTATAAAATGCTGTCTCTAGGATTATCACAGCCTCATGAATGGCTGCATTTATATAGCAGTTTTTATCCAAAGCGCTTTACAATTTGTTCCTCACATTTTACCCACTCATGCACACATTCACACACCGGCGGCGGAGGTAACCAAGCATGGTGCCAACCTGTTCATCAGGAGCAGTTAGGGGTTAAGAGTCTTGCTCAAGGACACTTCGACATGCTGCCCGGGAGGAGCAGGAATCGAACTGGGTACGTCCGGATTACCAGATGTTACGACCCTGGCTCAAAGGCACGCAACCTATGTGCAAACCAACACCAAAACCCGTGCTTAAACTCAAAATGCTACTCTAACAAGGAATTACTGGTATAAACTAAAGTACAAGGATTGGAAGAACGTGACAACTCTCCCTCTAACCACAGACAGAGCTGCATGTGTGTCTGAAGGCCTGGTTTTAACCATGCCAGCAGGTAACCAATCAGCAGCAATTAGCTAATTAGTAGCCCTCACCTGCATGCCCAGTGACACAGGAATGATCAGGCTCATGGTACATAACACCAGACGACTGCTCTACCTGCCGAGCCACTGTCGCCTCTCATGAAACTGTACAACTACAAACGAGAGAGCTAGAGACATATTACAATAGAATTCATAGCAGATACGGGCGGTTGATTGGCACAGTGGGCAAGGCGCTCGCCTCTAACGCAGAAGACAGTGGGTTCGAGCCCAGCTCTCGGCGTGGCTACCGGCTGGCCGGTCGTTCATACTAACACAATTGGCAAGTGTTAGAGGGTGGGAAAGCCGGTGGGTGGGGATTTGACGTTGTGGACAGCGACTCCTACAGGTCGGTTTGGTGACGCCGGTGCGACGGAAGCAGGAAGTAGCGGGGGCAGCGTGAGCCTCCCACGCGTTACTCCTCGCCGCAGAGAGATCGAGCTGCTGCGGTGAAAAGATGCGACGGGCTGCCTCCTTGTGTATCGGAGGGGACACGTGATGCAAGGCTTCTTTCCTCACTACAACCGACCTGTTGGAGGCATAGTCTAGCACCGTTCAAGACAGGGGAGGGACGAATTGGATACACGAAAAAATATTCATAGCAGATACCATATAATTCAGCTTAAAAAGGAATTTGTAAACCTGGACCTTATGTTTCCAAATGAATAACAGGGACAACCCATTTTGTAATTGGTCCAGTATTGAGGGAGACCGCTTCAGCCAGCAGCCGCAAAACGGGGTGCAATGTAATCCCACAGGGCAACCATGGACGCCAAATATACGTCCACTAGAAGAACAAGGCTCAGACTGTTCCCGATGCACTTGTTGAGAAATATAACCGGATCAATGAATGTACTTAGTCAAATATAGACTTGGTTAAACACAGGTTCATTATACCCAAACAGGTACAAGTAGATCAAGAGTTACGGCGGATGACTCAACGGAGACATTGGCCTGATGTGTCCCCAGATAGCTCCCAGAATCCAGTGAGACGTAGGTCTTTATGTGGAGAGAAAGGTTCTGGGTAGAATGGCCCAGATATTGGTTTGGAGGGCGGCCAGGAGGGGGGGGGGGGGGGGGGGGGGGGGGGGGTTAGAAAGGGGGGGGGGGGGGGGGGGGGGGTGGACAAAGGTGGATGAATGGGGGAGGGTTGAAACATGACTGGGAGATTGTTTGAGGGGGTGATGGGGATCATTATTCCACAATATTCACACTTCTCACTCCTCATCGGGATTCCTGGCAAAAACATCCAGACTCTTCAGTATGTCCAAAACAGCGCTGCCAGGATCCTGATGAGGGTGCGCAAACACTCCCATCCTCAAGACACTGCACTGTCTTCACGGAAGTCCCCCCCCCCCTACCTTGAGGCACTCCTCACCCCCCAATCCTCCACCCGCACCCTCCGCTCTGGCACAGCCAACCTCCTCCAGCAACCCAGGACCAGGCTCTGCACCGTGGGAGACCTTCTGCTCGGCTGCTCCCAGGCTGTGGAATGGTCTCCATGACCATCTGAGAGCTCCACAGTCTGTGGACATTTTTAAATGAGGCCTAAAAACCCTCCTTTTAAATAGAGCCTTTGGCTAACTTCACTCTTTTGTCTTGTGTATTGGGAATTGCCCTAACCATGCCTATTTTATCTGTTGCTTTTAATTCTACTTTTTTTTTTAAACTTTGCTTTGTTTTTAAGCACTCTGAGATTTCATTGTGAATAATAATAATTATTATTATTGTTGTTCCAATGCTGGAGAGACATGGAGTGATGGCATGAGGAAATATGGTCCTGGTTTAAAAATGCTGTAATTCACCTGTAAGCTTGACTATTATTTTTAATACATATTACCGTAGAACTTATTGCAGATGCCATATAATTCATATTAAGCTTGACTATCATTCAACACCTATTGCAGTGGAACTTCCAGCAGATAACCACCAAAGAATAACCACGTTATTCAACCTGATGTTTGCGTCGGACCCATCTGTGCCTTATTCACGTATCTCATTTAGCACCAACACTCGGGGAGCTGATGGATAGATCCCACTCACCTCAAGGCTCGCTGCATTCTTTTAATGCATTTACTGTCTATTTAATTTCTATAATTAATGTGGATATATGAAACCAGTATGTCCGATTTTCAGATTATCGCGCATGCCATTCAGCCGGCAACGCCCGGGGAGATGAGCCTTAGAGTCCAGTAAAAGGTTCAGCACACAGATGAAAAACATATTACAGTCGAATTGATGTTGATGTACCGTGTAATTCAACATGATGTTGGAATTATCATGTGTGCCATTCGACACCAACCCTGCGGCGGATAAGCCATAGATCCCGTTCAGCTTGGGGTTTTCACTGACGATTCAATAGACAGTAGACACAGTATGCAGTCTTTACTATGTAAGTCGATGTGATGTTTATCATTGTACATTATCATGTATATACCATTCAAGACTAACCCTAGGGCAGATAATCAGCTTTTTACCCGCTACACCAAACAGTGTTTTACCTGCTATATCAAACAGCTTTTTACCTGCTATAACAGTGTTTTACCTGCTATATCAAACAGCTTTTTACCTGCTGTAACAGTGTTTTACCTGCTATATCAAACAGCTTTTTACCTGCTGTATCAAACAGCTTTTTACCTGCTGATTCAAACAGTGTTTACCTGCTATATCAAACAGTGTTTTATCTGCTGTATCAAACAGTGTTTACCTGCTATATCAAACAGTGTTTACCTGCTGTATCAAACAGTGTTTACCTGCTGTATCAAACAGTGTTTTATCTGCTATATCAAACAGCTTTTTATCTGCTGTATCAAACAGTGTTTACCTGCTGTATCAAACAGTGTTTTACCTGCTGTATCAAACAGTGTTTTATCTGCTGTATCAAACAGTGTTTACCTGCTATATCAAACAGTGTTTACCTGCTGTATCAAACAGCGTTTTACCTGCTGTATCAAACAGTGTTTACCTGCTGTATCAAACAGCTTTTTACCTGCTGTATCAAACAGCTTTTTACCTGCTGTATCAAACAGTGTTTACCTGCTGTATCAAACAGCTTTTTACCTGCTGTATCAAACAGTGTTTACCTGCTGTATCAAACAGTGTTTACCTGCTGTATCAAACAGTGTTTACCTGCTATATCAAACAGTGTTTTACCTGCTGTATCAAAGAGTGTTTACCTGCTATATCAAACAGTGTTTACCTGCTGTATCAAACAGTGTTTTATCTGCTATATCAAACAGCTTTTTATCTGCTGTATCAAACAGTGTTTACCTGCTGTATCAAACAGTGTTTTATCTGCTATATCAAACAGTGTTTTACCTGCTGTATCAAACAGCTTTTTACCTGCTATATCAAACAGTGTTTACCTGCTGTATCAAACAGCTTTTTACCTGCTGTATCAAACAGCTTTTTACCTGCTATATCAAACAGTGTTTTATCTGCTATATCAAACAGCTTTTTATCTGCTGTATCAAACAGTGTTTTACCTGCTGTATCAAACAGTGTTTTATCTGCTATATCAAACAGTGTTTTACCTGCTGTATCAAACAGCTTTTTACCTGCTATATCAAACAGTGTTTACCTGCTGTATCAAACAGCTTTTTACCTGCTGTATCAAACAGCTTTTTACCTGCTGTATCAAACAGTGTTTACCTGCTGTATCAAACAGTGTTTACCTGCTGTATCAAACAGTGTTTTACCTGCTGTATCAAAGAGTGTTTACCTGCTATATCAAACAGTGTTTACCTGCTGTATCAAACAGTGTTTTATCTGCTATATCAAACAGCTTTTTATCTGCTGTATCAAACAGTGTTTACCTGCTGTATCAAACAGTGTTTTACCTGCTATATCAAACAGTGTTTACCTGCTGTATCAAACAGTGTTTACCTGCTGTATCAAACAGTGTTTACCTGCTGTATCAAACAGTGTTTACCTGCTGTATCAAACAGTGTTTACCTGCTATATCAAACAGCTTTTTACCTGCTATATCAAACAGTGTTTACCTGCTGTATCAAACAGTGTTTTACCTGCTATATCAAACAGTGTTTTACCTGCTATATCAAACAGTGTTTACCTGCTGTATCAAACAGTGTTTACCTGCTGTATCAAACAGTGTTTACCTGCTGTATCAAACAGTGTTTACCTGCTATATCAAACAGTGTTTTACCTGCTATATCAAACAGTGTTTACCTGCTGTATCAAACAGTGTTTTACCTGCTATATCAAACAGTGTTTACCTGCTGTATCAAACAGTGTTTACCTGCTGTATCAAACAGTGTTTACCTGCTGTATCAAACAGTGTTTACCTGCTGTATCAAACAGTGTTTTACCTGCTATATCAAACAGTGTTTACCTGCTGTATCAAACAGCTTTTTGTCTTACGTCGTGCAGCCATGAAAATATACCAGTTATGTCTTTATTGTGCAGCGCATGGCAGAACACACTCTGAGGAGCTCTTTGCATAGATTATAGTGGCAGGAAATGGTTGCAGCACTCTGGGGTGATGAGGTGTGATAAGGTAAATTGTACTTTATTGTCCTAATGGCGAAATTATCCCTCTGCATTAAAGCCATCCCAACCACTTAGGAGCGGGAGAAAGCCACAAGTGCCTTAGCTCCAGCTGCAGCTGGTACCTTGATCAAGGTCAATGGCAGCAGTGTGTACCCAGCATGCACATCTTCTATGGCGGGGGAGGAAGCCTGAGTAAATGGTAAATGGGACTATTTACCATATTGCCACAGTGATCGCGCGGTGATCGCATGGTGTCGGCGGTGTTGGTGGAATTAAGGTTTTATTAGGTTGCTGTTCTGTTATATGCCACCAGGAGGTCAAGTTGGAATTTACAACCAAGATACGTCATCTGGGATTCGCTTATTTACATTTACATATTATCATGTGCACTGTGATAAAGCTGATTTGATTAATTTAGGACATGTATTGTAACCTGGACACTCGCAATGGATATGTTTGTCGTCCGCAAATGACATCACGCCATAAATCCATCTCTACAGACTTAATGTTGCGTATTTTTTCTCCAAATGTAGCCAAGAGTAAAGACCCTAACCCTGTCAAAACAGCAGTCAAAGTGTATATTTTTACCATTTTAACTGTTATTAGTGAAATATAAGAGTATAGAAATTTCAGGACACAGGATTCGGAAACCGGCGCATTATTGACGGGTGGAAGTGGCGCAGCCCACGCCCCAGTGGACAGAGTCCTAAGGGCTACATCTGTATATAGCGATCTTATCCAAAGCACTTTACAATTTGTTCCTCACATTTTACCCATTCACTCACACATTCACACACCAACGGCTTAGGGGTGTCTTGCGAAGGACACTTCGACACAGTGCCAGGAGGAGTGGGAATAGAACCAGGAACCTCCGGATTACCAGGTGACTGCTCTACCTCCCGAGCCACTATTGCCTCCGATGTTATGCTATATTATTGAACTAGCGTTAGCAGATAACAAGCCTCAAAGAGCAAAGTCACTGTTGGTTAGCTTGCTGGTAAACAACCATCTCCATAGCAACATGCCGTCATGTCTTTCCCTTCTATTCTCTGTCCGGTGCCATCCTGAGCCGTCTGCCCGAATCCGTGTCACCGCAGTTTAAGGTGATTTAGGGTGATTTAGGGTAACAGAGAATGCATATAGAGCTCTGGCCACTGTGACTAATGACAGAAGAGGATGCGTGCTTTGCGTGTATGACAGCCTTTTAGTATCTGGGTAAATATGACAAGCCGTAACAATGTGATTCATGCGAGTCAAACACATTACAAGAGCACTGTGTGTGTGTGTTTGTGTGTGTGTGTGTGTGTGTGTGAGAGTGTGTGAGAGTGTGTGAGGGTGTGTGTGTAAACTACCCAGTGGTACATGGTACCACTGGGTAGTTTACTATAGGGTAGCTTAGTTAGGGTACAGGGTACTACATGGTACCACAGAGTACTACTTGGTACTGCATGGCACTACAGGGTACTACATGGCTTACATAGCTCTACATGGCACCACAGGGTACTACATGGCACTACAGGGTACTACAGGATACTACGGGGTACTACATGGCACTATGGGGTACTATAGGGTACTACATGGCACTACGGGGTACTACATGGCACTACAGGGTACTACATGTCTGCTCCTTTGCAGCACCACAAACATGGGAACTCTCTAACTCTTCCCCCCCCCCCCTCTCCCCCCCCCCCCCCCCTCCCCCCCTCTTCTCTCTGAGTACCCGTCTCCTGGCGCTGACCAAGGTGATGGATGCCTCGGGGTCTTGGCCAAGCTTGTAGTGACTGCTCTACATGCACCTCCGAGGCATTGGATCAGTTATTCACCGCCGTCTGTCCGTGGTCCTGTCAACTGATTAACAGACTGTTAACAGATTAACAGTCAACGCGGTTTCATTGCTGGGTTAAGTACTTCTATTCTATTCACATAATACGCTTACTTCATATATCTACTCCATTCACATATATGACTACCACTTGTATCTATTGCTATGTCCGCCTACTACAATCTCATGAGCTGTCTAACGCCTGTCCCGTCTCCCTGTCTTCCTATGACTTGCTGTCCTGGAGTGTTGACCGGAGTGTTGGACGTCCCGTGACGAAGGCCGGGAGATTGCGACCCCCTCTGCGTGCCCCCCTGTCTTCGGAGGTCTCGTAGTGGTGACCGGAGTGCCGGATGTCCCGCGATGATGTCGGGGAGTTCGCGACCCTCTCTGCGCCACCCCCCTTCCCCCTGTCTCCGGCTGTCCCTGAGCAACGACCGGAGTGTTGAATGTCCCGTGACTAAGACGGGGAGGACGTGACCCTCTTGCGCCGCCCCTGTGCCTTAAATAGATCCGCTATCAACTCTATCTTTAATCTTTCAAAATGTTCAGTTGCTATCGCTATTAGCTCTATCTTTAATTTTTCAAAATGTACAGTTGCTATTGCATGCACTCATCTGTGTTTCACCACACACATGAGTGCATGCTTACCAACTGTCCGTCTGCAACACTACTATCACCGACATCTAAGAAGGGAGATCCCCCCTTGAACGGCCCTTCTAAGGTTTCTCTCCTCCACATTGCCTGTGGAGCTTTTTTTCCCTATTGTTAGGTTTTAGTGAGTTTTTCCTTACCTTCGCGTGGGGTATGTCTGGGAGTGCTTGCATTCTTTCATTTATTTGCATTCATCTAGTGTTCTTGTTCTGTTCTTGACTTATTGTTATGTTGTCTTCTTGACTTGTTTAAAGAAGACCTGTACGGCCCATGGGGACATTAACGTGTGTTGTCGGGCCCTATAAATAAATTTGATTTGATTTTGATTTGATTTGTGAGAGTGTGTGTGTGTGTGTGTGTGTGTGTGTGTGTGTGTGTGTGTGTGTGTGTGTGTGTGTGTGTGTGTGTGTGTGTGTGTGTGTGTGTGTGTGTGTGTGTGTGTGTGTGTGTGTGTGTGTGTGTGTGTGTGTGTGTGTGTGTGTGTGCGGGTGTGTGCGGGTGTGTGCGGGTGTGTGTGGGTGTGTGCGGGTGTGTGTCTGCGTGTACATTACAATGTGTGTGTGCTTACAAGCCACTTTATGGTTAAAGCAAATGTTTGTGTATGTATAAAGCAATGACATCACAAGTCACATGTACATGTGTGTGTGTGTGTACTTGCCATTTCATAAAATGAATGCAAATGTGGATAGCCATAAAAGTGACAGTCACATATGTAAACACAATACACAAGTGGATAGCCTCTGTGACTGCTATGAGGGCCGTCTCTGTGGAGTGACCAGTCCTGAAGTCTGACTGATCTATGACTCCCTTGTTATTACAGATGTTACAGGTACCAGGATATGGCACCTGATAGCAGATATATGTTCATATATGTTGTAGTTAGTCATGGACAAAAGGAGGCGCGGACATGGTGTTACTGGTTCTGAATCCTCTCAGTTGTTTATTACAACAGCACTCATTTATTCATAAGAATCTTCAATCAATCATTATAACATTATGCCATCACTTAGTTCAATTTATTTTACATTACTTTTAATACATTCCATTATAGTTCCGTTCTTGTCATCAATTCAAAAGCATATTCATCATTACAGTACATATTCTACCCTTTTAGGATACCCTGGTTCACTTCAATAGCATTTTCCTTTCAAATGTAGTTATCCAGCATTATATACTGTACATTGTAATTAATTATGTCGTTATGCATATTTGGTGTCTTAAATATAAGCACATGAAAAGGGAGCATTCTCCTGTTAACCTCTGTCTAGGCATATTGGAAGAGAACGTCATATCTGTCTTCTTTTAATAACACTTTCATTCTAATTGTCTGTCAAACAATTCCTTACATCATCAATAGCTGTTACCTTTATCATTCGTTTATTATCAGTCATATCCACTATTCTATAGTGCACAGGAATACCTCAACACATCTGTGTCACTCATATTTGTGTTCCAGCTCAAGTTCGTTTGAACCTTTAATCAATGTGCATCGAAAGTGCATATATATATATATACGTATATGGCCGATCTCAGCCTTACTAGGAATTTGCTAAACCGTGGCCATGGTGAACCCCAAAGGAATAGATTTATATTCAGAGAGAGAGAGAGAGAGAGAGAGAGAGAGAGAGAGAGAGAGAGAGAGAGAGAGAGAGAGAGAGAGAGAGAGAGAGAGAGAGAGAGAGAGAGCATGTGGGACAGCTCCAGTGCCTAGCTAACTTCTAGCTAGCGTGGGCTAATTCTAGTCCTCTAAACCAGTGGTTCCCAAAGTCGGGGTCGCGACCCAAAGGTGGGCCGCGAGCAGCCACGGGTGGGCCGCGAGATGATTTCAAAATAAAAAAAAATAAAATCAATAATTTTTTTTTTCAGGCCACTGAACTTAGAAGCAGGCCAGGACAGTGTTTCTAGTTGTATTCTAAAATTCTATTATTGTATTCTAAAATGTGACTATATGGTTTTATATTAACTTAATAAATAAACAAAAACGAAAAATCTACTTATTTCAACGAACATTTCAAACTAAATAACAGATTATGCACATAAAACGCTGAAAACAACCGAAGCAACAATAGTATTTTAATGAGGCTATTAATATTATCATTATTATTTTGAACCAAGTTAGCCCTCTCATAAATAGCACATATAAATGAATAACTAACTTGAACTAACTTAATAGGATTGAAGTGATATTTGGCTTAAAAAATCGGTCGCCTGGCAAAAAAAATAAAAATAAAAAGCCTGACGATGTGCATTGGGCCGTGGCTCTCTGACGCCTTATTTTCTGGGTCCTGGCCTGAAAAGTTTGGGAACCCCTGCTCTAAACCACCTTTTAACACTTATACGAAATATCAATATTCATTTACCAAACAACATTTCAACTCAAACAGTACATATTTCCCAAACATAACCATTATAATTCCCTTGGAGATACTTAGCTCCGACACTTTAATGATTAATGGGGAATTGTATTTCAACACTCTATTTTAATGTACCACGAGACACGGCATCATCAATTGACGGTCAACTTCTAAACCACTTTACTTGTCGTCTTAAACTTCTTAAACTTGACTCAAACATCACCTCATTGGGCTGTCGACATTGAATGTATCATTGTTAACCTTTATGTGTGTTTTGTAATGTATTACCCACCGATAAAACAGGTTGTAGTTAGTCATGGTCAAAAGGAGGCGCGGACATGGTGTTACTGGTTCTGAATCCTCTCAGTTGTGAGAATCAGCTCGCCTCGTGCGCCTGTAGGTAGCAAAGTATGGTTCCCTAGAAGGCGAAGTTGCTGAACACAAGTCCTATACTGCCACCTATTGACCAAATTATATTAATGTTGTCCATTAAGTATGACATGACTGTTCTACTTTATTTCTGATGCAGGTAATCCTGTACAAGTATGTTCACAACGGTTTGACACATAATGTAATGATATTAACGTGATACCACTTCTAGTGGGCATCACACAGACTCATACAGGGCGGTCAGCTGTCGTTCACTTGTTAGTACAGACTCATCCAGGACGGTCAGCTGTCGTTCACTTGTTAGTATACAGACTCATACAGGGCGGTCAGCTGTCGTTCACTTGTTAGTACAGACTCATACAGGACGGTCAGCTGTCGTTCACTTGTTAGTACAGACTCATCCAGGACAGTCAGCTGTTGTTCACTTGTTAGTACAGACTCATACAGGATGGTCAGCTGGAGAGGTGAGCTTGACACCTGTGCATAAATCTGTCCAACTGAGGCCATTCTCTGTCACTTTCCCAAATAGCCGTTTTCTTTGCATTTGTCGATGCAGAGATATTTTGCACCATAAAGGAGTTAATTGTGCTTGGAGATCTCCTGCCGTTCATTGCAAAAAGTGTATCTGCCTTTTGTCTTTTGGCATGAGAGTGATTACGAGCTGCTTCTGATTGCCGGCTGAGTGGGAGTGGATGCTAATTAGATAATGTGCTATAATTTTATGAACATAATTATATTCATCTCACCTATAGTAGCCTATATACACTCTACTTCAGCCTTGCATGAGTGCCCATATCACATCTGTTGCACAAAGGTTTTAAACATTCAAAACACATACACACAAATGAAATATTATTGGTATCTTGACACGTCCACTCTATTATCATATGTGACAAATGATCTGTCAACTGAAAGAAATCCCTGGCCAGGTCTTAAAGACAAAATGTGTTTTAAAGGGGATGAGGGAGACTGTAACGGTGAAAGCTGTTTCCCCCCGGTTCTGTACCCAACACAGCTCATGGAGACAGGTTCTGTACACAACACAGCACAGGGAGACAGGTTCTGTACCCAACACAGCACATGGAGACAGGTTCTGTACCCAACACAGCTCATGGAGACAGGTTCTGTACACAACACAGCTCATGGAGACAGGTTCTGTACCCAACACAGCACATGGAGACAGGTTCTGTACACAACACAGCACAGGGAGACAGGTTCTGTACACAACACAGCACATGGAGACAGGTTCTGTACACAACACAGCACAGGGAGACAGGTTCTGTACACAACACAGCACATGGAGACAGGTTCTGTACCCAACACAGCACACTGAGACAGGTTCTGTACCCAACACAGCACACAGAGACAGGTTCTGTACCCAACACAGCACATGGAGACAGGTTCTGTACCCAACACAGCACACAGAGACAGGTTCTGTACACAACACAGCACATGGAGACAGGTTCTGTACACAACACAGCACACAGAGACAGGTTCTGTACCCAACACAGCACATGGAGACAGGTTATGTACCCAACACAGCACATGGACACAGAGGGTTAACACTTGCAATACCACACTCTGGCACAGGGGTGTCACATTGAATGACTATCGATGTCACTGGGCCAAGGTTTGTGAATGAGGACCTCGTAGACTCAATCTCACCAAGAAAACAGTGTGGGTTGGAGGTCCAGCTATATCAGGGAACCTAGTCTTGTAAATAAATGATAAAAAATGGATGGTCAAAGAAAATATATGTGCATTCAGAAAACAGTATGAATCAAATGTATGGAAATTGTAGTGTGTGTGTGTGTGTGTGTGTGTGTGTGTGTGTGTGTGTGTGTGTGTGTGTGTGTGTGTGTGTGTGTGTGTGTGTGTGTGTGTGTGTGTGTGTGTGTGTGTGTGTGTGTGTGTGTGTATGCATGCATGTGTGCACACATGTGTGTCTTCTTGTTGATGCTTGTGCTTAGCGGTTTATATGTGCCACTGCAGGAATGAAGAAAATGTATGTAAATTGGTAAAACCATAACACCATGAATCAAATGTATCAATATTATTATATGTATGTGTGTGTGTGTGTGTGTGTGTGTGTGTGTGTGTGTGTGTGTGTGTGTGTGTTTGCGTGCCTAAGAGCCATTTCAAGGTTAAAACAAAATGTATGTAAATTTCTCAAACCGTAACAAAATGAATCAATTATTGAAATGGCGGTTTGTGTGTGTGGGACTGTGCGCACGGAAGAGCTACTTTAGACTCAGAGAAAATGTATGTAAATTCTGAAAGCCATGAAGATGTACGCAGCAGTGCCTGTGCATGTGTGCGTGTGTCACGCGGGTCCCCAGGCTGTCGGGAACCACAGTAACAACTAACTGTGTTCCACGTCTTACAGAAACACGTAGGAAATGTATGACGGAATGAAGACACGGACCGTTCATTTCTCTTTCCAAAACTCCTCTGGGGAGGAAACCCTCACCTTAGGGAACCTGGGTCAACACTACCTGGACTCAACACAACCTGGACTCAACACCACCTGGACTCAACAACACCTGACTCAACACCTGGACTCAACAACACCTGGACTCAACACCTGGAGTCAACACCTGGAGTCAACACCTGGACTCAACACCTGGACTCAACACCACCTGGACTCAACACCACCTCAACACACACACATGCACTGCGGCGTGGGCCGCGCCCCGGGGACCAATCCAAGTGCTCCTGTCCGTCTTCATCAGGGACGTGACAGCGTTAGCGATCTGTTCTGCATGTTTTTCCATTGGGTTTATCTTATCGGGAGGGGAAACCCTTGCGAGCACGGGGATAACATGCAAACTCCACACAGAAAGGCCCGGGAGATACCCCACCTGGGTAACTGGCAACACGTCAACCTGGTCACCAAGCGGGAATCGAACCCAGGACCTTCTAGCTGTGAGGCGACAGTGTTAACCACTACACCACCGTGCTGTCAGGCAACAGGGTTAACCACTACACCACTGTGCTGTCAGGCAACAGTGTTAAACACTACACCACCGTGCTGTGAGGCGACAGTGTTAACCACTACACCACCGTGCTGTGAGGCGACAGTGTTAACCACTACACCACCGTGCTGTGAGGCGACAGTGTTACCCACTACACCACCGTGCTAGAAAACAGAACTGTACTCTGACCCGACCATGGTAATTAGGCTGATGGATCTTACTGAGAGAATGTTTTTATTTTTCTAGATGGTTGACTGAACACAAATACACACACACACACACACAAAAACAACTATCTCACGGTCTCATAGTTCCACACCTGGGTACAACCACACATCCACCCAGTACAACCACACAGCTGTGTGGCACAACCACACATCCACCCAGTACAACCACACAGCCGCACAGTACAACCACATAGCTGCCCGGTACAACCACACAGCCACCCAGTACAACCACAGAGCCACCCGGTACAACCACACAGCTGCCCGGTACAACCACACAGCTGCCCGGTACAACCACACAGCTGCCCGGTACAACCACACTGTGTCACACTGTGGCACCTGAGCGGCTACACTGAAGCAGAAGTGCTTTGCTCAAGGACACACTAACCGTGGGCGTGGATAGAGGGTGTTATTCAGTCAGGGTTGCCAGTCGACTGCCTCGGATTAAGAAGAACAAAAGGTTTTATGCCGAGCGAACTGGGGCCCAGATATAGATGAAGCGGTAGAGAGATAAATTATAGAAACGATGCCCTGATTTCAAAAGTCTTCCTGAGGGGGTTAATAAAATGTCTATCCATTTATTCAAGTGGAAAACAGACTTTGGGTTACTCTTCCAAGTGCACTCCAACGGCGTTGTAACCAGCAACCCTCTATTAACCCGCTGAGGCCTTTCATGCTGGGATCGAACAAGCGGTCTTTCGGCCACAAGCATCCTTCTCCAACCTTTGGGCCACATCTGTCTGTAGTTGTCTGTTCTTTCTGCTACACCACTGTCTTTTTCATTCAATATCTCGTTATTTCTCAAACCACTGATTTGCGTGATTTTACAATACGACGTCAGGAGTTGTCAAACCTGTCCAGCTATGAACACAACCTGTGTCTGTGTTTGTCTCTCACCCTCATTAACACAACCTGTGTCTGTTAGTCTCTCAGCCTCATTAACACAACCTGTGTCTGTGTTTGTCTCTCAGCCTCATTAACACAACCTGTGTCTGTGTTTGTCTCTCAGCCTCATTAACACAACCTGTGTGTGTTTTAGCCTCATTAACACAACCTGAGTCTGTTTGTCTCTCAGCCTCATTAACACAACCTGTGTCTGTTAGTCTCTCAGCCTCATTAACACAACCTGTGTGTGTTTAGCCTCATTAACACAACCTGTGTGTGTTTGTCTCTCAGCCTCATTAACACAACCTGTGTCTGTTAGTCTCTCAGCCTCATTAACACAACCTGTGTCTGTGTTTGTCTCTCAGCCTCATTAACACAACCTGTGTCTGTTAGTCTCTCAGCCTCATTAACACAACCTGTGTCTGTTTGTCTCTCAGCCTCATTAACACAACCTGTGTCTGTTAGTCTCTCAGCCTCATTAACTCAACCTGTGTGTCTCTCAGCCTCATTAACACAACCTGTGTGTCTCTCAGCCTCATTAACACAACCTGTGTGTCTCTCAGCCTCATTAACACAACATGTTTGTCTCTCAGCCTCATTAACTCAACCTGTGTGTCTCTCAGCCTCATTAACACAACCTGTGTGTCTCTCAGCCTCATTAACACAACCTGTGTGTCTCTCAGCCTCATTCACACAACATGTGTGTCTCTCAGCCTAATTAACCCAACCTGTGTGTCTCTCAGCCTCATTAACACAACCTGTGTGTCTCTCAGCCTCATTAACACAACCTGTGTGTCTCTCAGCCTCATTAACACAACCTGTGTGTCTCTCAGCCTCATTAACTCAACCTGTGTGTCTCTCAGCCTCATTAACACAACATGTGTGTCTCTCAGCCTCGTTAACTCAACCTGTGTGTCTCTCAGCCTCATTAACACAACCTGTGTGTCTCTCAGCCTCATTAACACAACATGTGTGTCTCTCAGCCTCATTAACACAACATGTGTGTCTCTCAGCCTCATTAACTCAACCTGTGTGTCTCTCAGCCTCATTAACACAACATGTGTCTCTCAGCCTCATTAACACAACCTGTGTGTCTCTCAGCCTCATTAACACAACCTGTGTGTCTCTCAGCCTCATTAACACAACATGTGTCTCTCAGCCTCATTAACTCAACCTGTGTGTCTCTCAGCCTCATTAACACAACTTGTGTGTCTCTCAGCCTCATTAACTCAACCTGTGTGTCTCTCAGCCTCATTCTCTCAGCCTCATTAACACAACCTGTGTGTCTCTCAGCCTCATTAACACAACATTTTTGTCTCTCAGCCTCATTAACACAACATGTGTGTCTCTCAGCCTCATTAACACAACATGTTTGTCTCTCAGCCTCATTAACACAACATGTGTGTCTCTCAGCCTCATTAACACAACATGTTTGTCTCTCAGCCTCATTAACACAACATGTGTGTCTCTCAGCCTCATTAACACAACATGTTTGTCTCTCAGCCTCAATACATTATGGCGGCTGAGGGCTGCACCTCTTCTCTTCCCTCACAAGAAAATGTTTGGCTTTGAAACAGAGTCGCTGGAGCTTGGATCTCTTGGTTCAGCAGCTCTGGGGTTTTTCAGAAAGACATTCAAAGACATTATCAAGATAGTCTCTGCTCTGCCAGGATTCTTTTGCACACATTAATTTAGTTTGAAGGTTATTAAGAGTAAATCAATTTGATAGTACAGCCACCAGTGATTGTGTTAATCCTTGTGTTAATTACAGCTCAATAATGATGAGAGAGCAGTCCCTATAAGACATTATTGCATAATGCCATGGTCCTGTAATTAAAACAACATAATGATCCAATGCCTCCGATGACATCACTGGTGGCCATATTCAAACTAATTTACTGTTTAGAGTTTTTGGATGTGTGTGAGATTATGTAAAATAAAAAAATAAAAAAACATTATTTCTTGGTGAAGTGAATGAATGAATGAATGAATGAAAACTTTATTTAACAGATTGCAGAATGGGTACAATACAGTACGGCTCAATACACACAATTGTTAAGGGGATGCAGACCTGAGAAAGACTTTTGTCTTGTTTACATCAGGGTCCCCCATTTTCAATTCATATAGACATTTATGACATACACAACATACATAACATTTATGGCATAGGGACATATAGGTATTTAGTACTGATACATTTGTGACATAAACGGTATTCAAATACAAATATACAGTACTGTTACCCCTAGATCCTGACAGAGTATATACATATGATGGGGAGGGGACTGTACATTAGGAGGGGGTGGGTGGGTGGGAGAGAAATATACATACGGTGGGGTGGAGACTGTACATTAGGAGGGGGTGGGTGGGTGGGAGAGAAATATACATACGGTGGGGTGGAGACTGTACATTTGGAGGGGGTGGGTGGGTGGGAGAGAAATATACATACGGCGGGGAGGGAATATATACATGCGGTGGGGAGGAGACTGTCTATTAGGAGGTGGTGGGGGGTTTGGGCCAGGGTGCGAATCATGGGGGAGCTGGGGCAGCCATGGCTCCCCTAGATCAGACATGCAGCTCCCCTGAAAACATGATTTGTGAATTTTTGCCATGCATTTCTAATTTTTCTGTAATTATCTGTATCATCATCGTGTATAATAATAAAATTATGCTATTTTGATGTATCATTAATGATTTGCGCACTAATTCACTGTAATAGACAATAGCATAAATATGCACTGCAGATATACCCTATATCGGCACTGCAGATATACCCTACTCGTAATAGATGGCAACATGCTATTCTTGCGTTTACCATTCGGAGCGTGGCGGCGCTGCAGCCTGCAGGCACAAATCAAACTTCATCAAACAAGCGTAATGTCGAAAGTTAAATGAAATATCAAAGAAGTAAGCCTGGTTTTACAAAGAATGCGAAGCAGCCTGCTGCGGGGACTACTTCTGTCACATGCAGATTTTGAGAATTGGGCAAATCTTCACCATCAGGTCGGTGGCGATAATGTTGCATTTGCCTACTACTATAATAATGTTAGACCCGATGTGTTTGGTCGTGGACTTGTTGTTCGGTATTGGTTCATCCGTGTGTTTATGTGTAAATAGGACTGTTGTGTGTGAATTTTAGTGTTGGATCAGAGGGGTTAATCTGAGCATGTGTATTTTAATATGTGCGTCTCCATCATGCCTGCAGACCTGTGTGGTGTGGACTATGTGTGGTTCTGTAACGTTACTCATACCCAGAATCATATTCTATGACTCTGCTCATACCTATAGCCTAATAGGGCCCGTGTCGACCGGGGACGTTTTATGAGTTGTCAGCTCCTGTCTGTCATTAATTTCTATGCCACAGACGCTGCCGGCGCGTTCCTTTTCCCAGCGCCGCGCCTCACGTTTTTGCGGCCCAGGAAAAAGCGCTCTGAGCTTTTTTTTTTTTGTTTTTGTCCCCCCCCTAACGCCCTCCCCCCCCCACACCCGGGAGCTCCCCCGAAAATCATGGTATGGATCGCACACTGGTTTGGGCATTTACGGTGGCCATTATTGCAGCCTCCCATAGGTGCTCTTTAAGAGCGGTTTTGAATGTGGGTAGGGATTCACATTCCTTTACAGCTTTGGGTAGGGCGTTCCACATTGATGTGGCATAATTGCGAAACGTGTTTAGTCCCTTGTTTGAGCCGAATCTGGGTTTAACATGATTTGTTGAGCTTCCTCTGGTGTAGTGGTTGTGGTATTCACTGACCTTTGGGAAGTATTTTGACATGTACATGGGTACCTTAGTCGTATAGTGTATCTTGTAGACCAGCCCCATTGCAAGTTGCTGTACTCTGTTGTCTACTCTAAGCCATCCTAGGTTGTCAAAGTGGGCAGGGGTGAGGTGGGTTCTGGGGGTAAGGTCAAGTAGTAGGCTGACCAGTTTGTTTCGTGATGTTTGTAATCTTGTTTTTAGCGCCTTTGAGGTGCTTTGGTACCATGAGGTGCAAGCATAGTCGTAGTACCCTTGAATGAGTGCTCCTGCCAGTGTCTTCAGGGTATTCTTGTTTACCAGAGAGGAGATCCGGTACAAGAATCTAGTTTGTTGGTTGACTTTTTTTATTACATTGGATGCCATTTTGTCACAGGAAAGATTTGCCTCTAGGATGGAACCCAGGTAGGTAATTTCGTCTCTCCTTGTGACAATATTGTCACCCACTGTAACTGAGAAGCCGTCGGTCTTGCTGAGTTTGTTATTTGAACAAAAAGTGCCCCTTTAACGTCTCAACGAACATGAGAAGAAGCAGGGCTCAGCTCAACTTCAATTGGAAGCTGCAGCTGTCCGTCACACGAGGAACGGAGCCTCGCATGCCCATCATGCTCTGTGCGAGTGTATCGCTGTGTTGAATTTGGTGCCATTTGGCCAGATAGGTGGTGCTATAGAACTGTTAGCTGTATACAAACATACCGTGTTCGAGCCAATCAGCAATACCAACTGAGTCACGTGACTAAGGTGCCCCTTACCTGCACGCTGCAACAAGCAGCAGTGCCTCGAGCCAAGCAATCGACCTGTTTTTCCCGGGCTGCACGCGCTCCGAACAGCCACGCATGAGTGAATATGAATATTGTTCCAGGGTGAATGCCCAATTCCAGCACTGAATTAATCTCTTTTTATCTGCTTCTTACACCAGCTCAGGAGACCTGTGTAGTTTATAGTCACCCTGCTGCGGTGATGTGTCTAAAAATTATTACTCTGAAAGTAGGTCAAAGAGATTTCGATTTCTCTCCACTCTGGCGTTAACGCCCCGATGCCGAATTCGAGAGCTCCTTGTTCTCTTTTTCTGAGATACTGTGTGACTTGATGGGGGGGGGGGGGTGGGAGCTTTGCTGTGTAAATATCCAGTTTGCAGACCAAGCGGTTTTGTGGCTCGCTTTCCTTTGAACAGCAGAATGCAATTATTATACTTGGAATTGTGTGTGTTTGTACACATGTGAATACAAAGCATGCTGCTCTCCACACAATATATTGTTTGTTTCCAGCGACAAAGCCCAGAGTTCAATATATTGGGTTCGTTCGAAAACGTCTGTTCTTTTACTAAGCCAGTGCTTCTCAATCCCGGGGTCAGGACCTGGAAGAAGGTCAGAGGATGATCCTGGGGGGTCAGGACCTGGAAGAGGGTCACAGGATGATCCTGGGGGGGTCAGGACCTGGAAGAGGGTCACATAATGATCCTGGGGGGGTCAGGACCTAGAAGAGGGTCACAGGATGATCCTGGGGGGGTCATGACCTGGAAGAGAGTCACACAATGATCCTGGGAATGTCAGGACCTGGAAGAGAGTCACACGATGATCCTGGGGGGGTCAGGACCTGGAAGAGAGTCACAGGATGATCCTGGGGGGGTCATGAAAAGGTATAAAATACATAATGACTCTGACTCCCATAGTGTGTCTGACTCCCACCTAAACGGACAATGTATAATGTATATATATTTAGATGATATGGTCACGCACCGGCCATATGGCGATGACAAAGAGGGAGACGCAGACAACCAACGATCAAGTAACCAAAGGATTTTTACTGTTACTTTGTAACAAAGACAAAGGCCAGGAATATGCAACAAACGAACAAACTGTGTCTCAGGAGGAAAGCGCGCTGGTGTCTTTAGTATGGAGCCATGGGAACACCGGCCCGGGTGTCTCCCATTGCGCTGATGAGCGCTCCAGCCACGCCCACCGCCAGAACCTGTGAACATAGAACATAACATAACATAACATACAGTAGTAACTGGCCATATGTATGTATGTGTATGTATGTGTATGTATGTATGTATATATATATATATATATATATATATATATATATATATATATATATATATATATATATATATATATATATATATATATATATATATATATATATATATATATATATATATATATATATATATATATATATATGTATATATGTGCATATGTAGGTATATAGGTGTATATATGTAAAACAAATAGAATGTGCAAATTGGCTATACTAAGGTAATTTACAAGTTCTATATTCTATAATAATATTTCTAATTGCATTGGTCCGGATGGGATAATTCAGTACTGTATCTACAAAACCTTTTGTTTAATCATCTTCCCTTTATTCATTTACTTAGATGTTTTGTACACATGATCTCAATAAGGTACTGAACGAGATCAGTGGCTGTTTTTAATGTTTGGTCAT
Source organism: Notolepis coatsorum (assembly GCF_963971535.1). Classification (NCBI taxonomy): domain Eukaryota; kingdom Metazoa; phylum Chordata; class Actinopteri; order Aulopiformes; family Paralepididae; genus Notolepis; species Notolepis coatsorum. The sequence continues at coordinate 96,508,034 of NC_140180.1, forward strand.
TATTAGCATGGTGTTATTCACTGTCAAAAATGCAAAGAAAAATCATAATTCATATTCTCCTTTGTTTCATCACAATTTAAGCAAGCCTAGTAATAGACACAATATTTCTGACACTGTGAATACATTCACTGAGGTCCATAGATATCCCTAGATACCAATAATATGAAAATGGACCTTGTAGAAGTGGAGCAATATTCCATTTACTTAGGTATGTATTTTAGGCAGATTTTCAGAAAATAGGGCTCCGGGCTTACAGTAAGAGGTTAATGGTCTGGCACCGTCCTACCTCTGTGACTGCCTACATAGATATGTTCCAAACCACTCCCTCAGGTCCTCTAGTGTGGACCTGCTCGAGGTGCCTACAATGAAATATAAAAAATATGGCGAAGCAGCTTTTTGTTTCTATGGGCCGACGGCTTGGAATAATCTCCCACTACCTCTGTGGATAGCTTTAAAGCACAGCCCAATACCTATTTGTATACTCTCTTGCTTTTAGCTGATTTTAAAATCCCTGTTGTGATTTATGCTTTTTAGCTATTTTCTTAATCATGTTTAGCAATTTTTTATATTTTTTAGTGATTTTAAACTCCTGCTTTTCTTTTCTTTACTTTTTTTTTTTTACTTTATTGTAAAATGTTGTGTTTTTATTGTTTTGCTCTGTTAAGCACTTTGAGCTGCATTCTATGTATGAAAGGTGCTATATAAATAAAGATTAGAGGAACTATAGAGGGTAACCTACAGTTTTGGAAAATACTAATAAGGTATTATTAAAAACATTTATTGTTAACTAACCACATTTGTTCAATATAAGTCTAGTAATGTATGAATTAGTAAATATAATATAGTATGTTCTGATGAGTAAAAAGGGGTGTGATTAAATATTAAAAAAAATCTAGTTTGACTTTTTTGTTCGTTCTTTGTTATTTTTAATTTCTTATTTTTTATATACATTTATTATTTGAATGGCTTAAGGCACTTGATGTTTGTTTGTTATGTTGCATATTTGAAATGTACTTCAATCAATCAATCAATCAATACAGACAGGCGGACAATAGTGACAGAGTGGAGGGGGTCGTAACAATATATATATATATATATATATATATATATATATATATATATATATATATATATATATATTAGATTAGATATTAGATGATATATATATTGTAACTATATTTATTGTAAGGCAAATATAACTGAGAAGGGCATACAGACCCTCATCTGCACCCTGACTTATTTACACTGCCTACTTCCTCATATGAGCATAGTCAAAGTTAATTATATTGTTATATTGTTTACACTAATTCAAATTGTATTAAATGTTTTACTTCTCCACTGTACTATAATTGTATGACCTGTATCATGCCTTCTACTATCACATGTACCTGTACCTCCCCTCCCCCATGCTGCTACTATGCCTGCATTTCCCCAAGGGGATCAATAAAGGAATATCATATTTGATCTTATAATCAGGTTTATAAGCTTCAGTATATATATTTTTCTTGTGAAATAATTAATATTTTAAGTCTAAAGTCCCCCCTTCAGCGATCAAGTTCAATAGACTGAAAAGGGGGAATAAAAATAATGATTTAGCGTCAAAGTTCACCATTCTGTCTATGCTTGGCTATATGTAGGGGGAGGGTCGCCGACAGACAGACTCTCTCTCTCTCTCTCTCTTTTTAGGGGTCATAAACCAAAACGGTTAAGAACCAGTGTTCTGAGCCACCGGCAGCAGATTCATTAATAATGTAATAAGAGTGGATAGCTCACCTATTGTAATGTAACATGAACCCTTATTTAACTAGCCGGGTCGACGAGGATAGGGTTAGGAGATGCATGTAACATGAACCCTTATTTAACCAGGCAGGTTGACAGGGAACATTGTTATCCACATCAATCAGCATAACGCTGCTGGCGGAACAAAACCTCGTAACTCAATTTTTTTTTTTTTTTTTATTTTATCAACTCAGTAGATCATCCTCCATGTGTGTGTGGTTTTACAAAGTCTACACAATGGGAAAGCATTAAACCAATCATCTGTCTAAACCTCGTAACTCTATTCACCCTCAAATCTGTGTTCGTTTTTTTCATCTGCTGAAAAGTTGGGTTTTTGGAGTTAGGAGGTTTTGTTCCGCCAGCAGCGATAATATACTGTAGGGGAGTTTGTAGTTACAGTGCCAGGGAGTTCTCATACTATATACACACACACATCCCCACCTTGGAGCTGCCCGGTGCAATCAGTCTCCACTGGAGCAGCAAGTGCCTTGCTAAATAGGTGGTGGGGATTTGACCCCGGAGTCCGGTCCTTGACTAAGGATCCTGCACGCGCTCCAGCTTCCCACTCTACAGATGGACGACCGCGCTGACGCGAACCGGTGTGGGCGTCCAACAGCGCCAGTCAAAGGTCGACACAGTATTGGAGAGTGGAGGGGCTGAGCTTTTACCATTACCAAGAGAGAGAGAGAGCGAGAGAGAGAGAGAGAGAGAGAGAGAGAGAGAGAGAGAGAGAGAGAGAGAGAGAGAGAGAGAGAGAGAGAGAGAGAGAAAAGTGGAAAGCTGACCGAGAGAGAGACGGTCGAGGAATGTGGACATTTTAATCACCCACTTGTTGCAGTTCTTCTAAATCGAGTGAGGGTAGGGCTAAGTGTCATTATGACGCCTGGCTCTTCTAAATTAGCACATTTCGCAGTCGATCTTTCTGGGCAGAGAGCACTTTGACCAGCCATGTAAAGATAATTTATCAATTATTATGCCTCAATCTGGTAAGTTAGATTAATGTTGCTTTGTGGTGGAATTTCCTATACATTTGACGTCTTGTCTTTAGAGAGTGCAATTTTCACCAGTCTAAATTTTCCACCATTTAAATACTCGATTCTACTACATCTCAACTCTCTAATTCACTAACCAGCAATTGACTGTGAAGGAATCTATGTTTTTCAATGTGTATATAATGTATATATATATCGGTGGGTGACAGCATCTGCTATTAGATATTAGTTGTAAGAGGACAGTATCAGTCACTATGTCTGGCTCCAGTGAGGCTGCAGACGAGGGCCTGTTATCAACGAGCCAAGGTCATTGTATGCAGCGGCACTGGACTCTTACATGGTGGTGTGGTCCCATCGTTTAGTAATATCAACATCGCCGTTGCTATAGTGATTTGGGTCAAAAGTGCCGTTGCCATAGTAACAGTCACGAGAGAGAGGTCGACATTGCAAGACTTGAAGACGGTAAGCTGTGGGGTCTTCAGGAGACTAGTTAGATTGAGACACGACGCACAGGCGAGCAGACGCGTTGATCAGAGACTTTAAAAGGATCCTTCTTCCCCTTGCGGGGGGGGGGGGGGCAGGAATGGAGTGCCACATCATCGCTAGCTTCGGCTAACAGGGAATGGTTGTTGGCTACGACCGATATCTTTCAACCGTCAATTGGTATCTTGATGGTTGCCCCTGATTTTCAAAGCTCAAGTCGTGGGATTCAAACTGGCAACCTTCCAGCCCACAAGCCGCCTTCTCCAACCCTGAACCCACCGCCACCGGGTAAGACACTGCCACAAGGACGATGTCCTTCACTTTAATTACATTCGGGATCAACTCCTATTCACCTGCGGTTGCTAGGCAACAAGGACGCCGCCAGCCTCCCACTCCCTGTCTTTCAACTTCCTATGAGCTGGAGATGCTGTATTTAGAAAGGGATATACGTTAGCCGTGGAAGACATGTCCATTTGAAATGTAAAACACAGAGCCCCCTGTTCCATTTCTTTACACATATTTGTGTTATAAGGCTCATGAGCTAGTTTAACCTCTTAAGCCCGAGCGGTCCGGTACAAGATTGATATCATGCCATAAATCCATCTCTACATAATGTATGAATTAATGTTGTGTTTTTTCTCTCTAGACTAGGGCTTAAGAGGTTAATGGGTTTTGCGGCATTTATTCTGAGGGCGACAGTGGCTCAGGAGGTAGAGCAGTCGTCTGGTAATCCGGAGGTTCCCGGTTCGATTCCCGGTCCTCTTGGGCAGCGTGTCGAAGTGTCCTTGAGCAAGACACTTAACACTTAGCCTCCGCCATCGCTATGTGAATGTGTGTGTGAATGGGTAAAATGTGAGAAATAAATTGTAAAGCGTTTTGGATAAAAGTGTTATATGCAGTTTAAATGCATTTACCATAAATGTATTCGGTTTGGAATGACCAAACATGCATGTAAACACAGTCATACAAGCAGCATTGAAAACACTTTGATCAGTTTTAAAGTATACAATACAAAATAGCTTTTAAAATCCACATAGTGTATGCTGCCTCTTGGACCAGTCACTGGATATATGCATCGTGCTCTTTGTTACTTTATGAGTCGTTTTGAAATCATGAACTCCTTCTCACAGCATAGATGAAGCCCCACTTCTGACATCCTCACGGCTCTGCTGGGCCACTGCTCTGTTCCCAGGAGGGGTCGTTTGGGAGATTCATGAAGACGGGCTCCTTCTGTACCCAAAATAAAAAGTATCATACTGAGTAAAAACAATTCCTCATTTCCATTGTAAACAACTGAAAGGAAAAAGTTAACATGAATGAATAAATAAAAACACCAGCCGCAAAGATGCACTTTCATCTTAGAATACAACTTAGAATACTTAATACACCTTAGAATGCAACTTAGAATACACATTTTGTCATGGGGCTATCCAGGGGCGACATTTCCACTAGGGACAGAGGGGACATGTCCCCATCACTTTTCAAAAGCTTGTTTATGTCCCTCTCACTTTTTACAGTCCGAAAAACAACATTATATAACGTTAATTAATATGCAATGGCATGTCGAGAGGAGTAGCTATGGCTAATGAAAAAAAGTTTAATGTTAAATGGAAATCGTCGTGGGTATGATTTGAGCTTCACGCGCGTGCGTTCTTCACAAGCACGTAAAAAAATCGCACGGACATATTCCCATTCCCATCCCATAATAATTGTGTCCCCCCCACTTCTCAAACTAAAGATTTGCCCTTGGGGCTATCCCATGCCCTATAAGTAGGATGCACATTGTGTTAGGGTTTGTAACCGACCCCAAGCGCAACGGCACAGAGAGAGTTGTTTCAGAGTTAGCCAAAAACAAGGGCGTGTTTATTCTCAGAGTCACAAGATTGAATTAGGTGGAGAACAGAACAAACGGGGAATCTGGCATGTGAAGAATGTTTGCGGCTCTGCAGATTCTCCCAGAAGGTGATGGTGAGGAATCTGCTTGTGACGTCTGAGCCGCTCTGCAGATCCCCCCAGCATACACTCCAGGTGGAAACGGAGGGGGAGAGAGAAATCCCAGTTAGCTCAGCGCACAACAGAAACAGAGAGGTGACTGAGACGAGAGGGCCTACCTGGAAGAGGTCAAGGTCCTGGCGGGATGGTGCCAGGAAAACAGCCTCTCCCTGAACGTCAGCAAAACAAAGGAGATGATTGTGGACTTCAGGAGGTCGGGGGTCAAGGACTACAGCCCCCTCAGCATCGACGGGGCACCGGTTGAGAGAGTCAACAGCTTTAAGTACCTCGGAGCCTACATATCCGAGGACTTGACATGGACCACACACATTGACAGTGTTGTGAAGAAGGCACGACAACGCCTCTACTTCCTCAGGTGCCTAAGGAAGTTCCAAGTCAGTCAGAAGATCCTTAAGAACTTCTACTCATGCACAATAGAGAGCATCTTGACCGGCAACATCACCTCCTGGTTTGGGAATATCACTGCACAAGACCGAAGCAGACTACAAAGAGTGACACGTTCAGCCGAACGCACAATTGGAGGGGGGCTCCCCACCATCCAGAACATTTACAACAAGCGTTGCACGGGCAAGGCTAAGAGAATCATTAAAGACTCCAGTCACCCGAACAACTGCCTCTTTGAACTGCTGCGGTCAGGCAAGCGATACCGGAGTCTCAAGGCGAGCACAGAAAGACTCAGAAGAAGCTTCTATCCCCAGGCCATCAGGCTGCTAAACGAACAATGAATGAACACTACACAACAACAACCACCAAACGCACATAGCACACACATCCACACGCACACACTCACCTTAAACAAACACACTGTAGCACCCACTCCACACACTTTATAGCACACACCCACTTTAAACAAACACACTGTAGCACCCACTCCCCACACTTTATATTTATGGATGAAGGATTGCACTACAACTCGTACACCTTACTGTAAATTGTACCTAAAATTGTACCTCATCCCATTTCTGCTTTGCACTAGATAGTACTGTACATTAGTACACTGCATAGTATTGTGTATTGTATATTATATGGTAACTCAGAACATTGTACATATGTCTATACCGAACACTGTGACCTCATTTTTCTTCTTCTAAATTCATGCTATATTACGTTATTATGTTATTTGATACTATCTGTCTAGCACAGTCTCTGGAGCGTAACAGTAAGAAGCATTTTGTATGAAAGTATTCTGTACTTCTGTATGACAACTATTAAAGAACTTGAACTTGATCCAAACAAATATCCAAGTGACTTGATCTTCGGTGTGATACACACAGTTAGCAGAGTCCAGAGAAAAAACAATACGGTAATCCAAGGTGTAAATCCAACAACAAAAATAGGTGAGAACAGTATAACAAAAACGGGATCTCTTCGGTGTTTCACAAACACACAAAAAACGAGTGATCCAAAAAGAACTGTATCCAAAAACTCACCAGAGCGCAACACATAAAGCGGGCAGATAAACGAGGCGCAGCTTCGTACGGGGAATCAGGTTCTCCAACAGGGATACTTCACGAGAGTCCTGGGGAGCAACAGACAGCGACGGGAAAGAAAGGCAGATGCAGGGAATATTCAAAACGATCCAACCCCGATATTAGGGGGAAAAGAGTATATAAAGCCCTCTGGGGTGCTGATTAGAACACACATCAGGTGTGTGATGGTAATTGATACTTGGCTTAGAAGTGTGCGTTCGGCCACGGACCAATCATCACAGAATCCTCACAGAAACCTTAAAGGAACGGAGCGTGGCGGGGAATGCAATTAATCAACAAAGTACCTTAAAGGAACGGAGCGTGTGGCCGGGAACGGACCAATCATCACAGTACTTTAAGAAGCATGTGGTGGGGAAAGAACCAATCCTCACAGTACTCCCCCCTCCACGGGAGCCACCCGGCGACCCACTCGGCCCCGGCCTGCCCGGACGGGACCGAAGGAAGCCGGCGATCAGGGGCACTGGAGAGGGGGACAAAGACAGAGGACCGGCGAGGGAGGCCGGAGACGGGGACTGGGGCCCGACAGCGGAGGCCGGGCACGGGGACAGAGGACCGGCGAGGGAGGCCGGAGACGGGGACTGGGACCCGACAGCGGAGGCCGGGCACGGGGACAGAGGATCGGCGAGGGAGGCCGGAGACGGGGACTGGGACCCGGTGAGGGGGCTGGACGGCTCCTGAAGACACTGGGCACGACAGGAGGAGCTCCACCCCTTGATGGTACCGGAGGACCAGGCGATGTGGGGCTCGTGCAGCACGAGCCAGGGCCTGCCCAGGACCACAGGGACAAGAGGAGAGCTGGTGACGAAAAACTGGAGTCTCTCAACGTGGTTACCAGCAACGGTGAGAAGGACTGGACAGGTGCGTTGAGTGACGTCAGCCAGGCGGCGATGATCCAGCGCGAAGACCTCCAAGGGCCTCTCGAGGTCCTCAAGTGGAATGTTGGCCCGGGTGGCAAACCCAACGTCCATGAAAGTCCCATCAGCACCAGAGTCCATGAGTGCACCCACCGTCGCCCGCTGGTCCGCCCAGGCTAGGGTGACGTCCGCCAGACGGTTAGGTGGTGCACGGGTGGGGGAACAGGAAAAACGGCTCACCAGGATCTCCCGGGGTCCCGGCGAGCCTGGTCTTCTTGGCCGGGTTGGGCAATTGGAGACACGGTGTCCATCCCGGCCACAGTAGAGGCAACGGCCGGACCTGAGCCTGGACTCCCGTTCGGCCGGGCTAAGGCGGTTGCGTCCCAGCTGCATGGGTTCCTCCTCAGTCACGGCTCGGGAGGGAACAAACCCACCAGTCACGGAGGTTCTAATAGTCCTGGTGGTGAAGTCCCCCCCCCCCTCGGAACTCAACGACATCAGGGTTTCTTCTTGTGCAGTGCTCTCTCTGTGTCGGCTGGGGTCGTCAGGGTTGGATCGTAATGTTAGGGTTTGTAACCGACCCCAAGCGCAACGGCACAGAGAGAGTTGTTTCAGAGTTAGCCAAAAACAAGGGCGTGTTTATTCTCAGAGTCACAAGATTGAATTAGGTGGAGAACAGAACAAACGGGGAATCTGGCATGTGAAGAATGTTTGCGGCTCTGCAGATTCTCCCAGAAGGTGATGGTGAGGAATCTGCTTGTGACGTCTGAGCCGCTCTGCAGATCCCCCCAGCATACACTCCAGGTGGAAACGGAGGGGGAGAGAGAAATCCCAGTTAGCTCAGCGCACAACAGAAACAGAGAGGTGACTGATCCAAACAAATATCCAAGTGACTTGATCTTCGGTGTGATACACACAGTTAGCAGAGTCCAGAGAAAAAACAATACGGTAATCCAAGGTGTAAATCCAACAACAAAAATAGGTGAGAACAGTATAACAAAAACGGGATCTCTTCGGTGTTTCACAAACACACAAAAAACGAGTGATCCAAAAAGAACTGTATCCAAAAACTCACCAGAGCGCAACGCGTAAAGCGGGCAGATAAACGAGGCGCAGCTTCGTACGGGGAATCAGGTTCTCCAACAGGGATACTTCACGAGAGTCCTGGGGAGCAACAGACAGCGACGGGAAAGAAAGGCAGATGCAGGGAATATTCAAAACGATCCAACCCCGATATTAGGGGGAAAAGAGTATATAAAGCCCTCTGGGGCGCTGATTAGAACACACATCAGGTGCGTGATGGTAATTGATACTTGACTTAGAAGTGTGCGTTCGGCCACGGACCAATCATCACAGAATCCTCACAGAAACCTTAAAGGAACGGAGCGTGGCGGGGAATGCAATTAATCAACAAAGTACCTTAAAGGAACGGAGCGTGTGGCCGGGAACGGACCAATCATCACAGTACTTTAAGAAGCCTGTGGTGGGGAAAGAACCAATCCTCACACATTGGCCATACACACACCACTCTTCTATTCATAATAACATCTTGACAGCATATAATTGTGGATTGTGTATGGTTAATGGGTTATCTGAGTTGTAATGGTTGCCCTGACATTCTTAATGGTTTTAGCCCTGGTCCCCATGGTGGTCATGCTAGCCAAACATTGAGCTTAGGCCTTTGGCATTTTTTGTATCATACATGTATGCTGGTAAAACCCATGCACAGATACATGAAAGACAAACGCATTCTGTTGAATAATAATAACATGTTGTGTTTATTTAAATAGCTTAGCAAATAACCTGTTTTGTCTCTGTGCTCACACTTGGTTCTCTGTAGAATCTCTGGCTGCCCAACCAGAACTGGGAGAGGCCGAAACCTTTTCTGTAGGGGAGATTCGGAAGGTACCAAGTGTGGTAGAGTACGGTGGGGGGGGGGGGGGGGGGTCATAATGAGAAGGGAATAAACTTGTAAAGTGCCCTAAACACTGTTTAGTGTTTTATCATGGTAGGTCGGTATGGAGTGATGTATGTTGTACAGAATTATTGATGGTGTAAAATAATGTCTGTATTGCTTAATTGTGTGTGTATTGGTTGTGGTTTGTCTCTGTGGGAGGAGCGTCCAGGATAAAGCCTGGGGTAGAAGCGCCTCTCGGGGGGAAGTAGAAGCAGGTTGGGAAGAGACACAGCCAGGCTGGAGCTAATTTCCATAGCCAAGGGTTGTTGCATAATATTTAGTTTGCATGGAAAGTTGAATAGGTTTGTGTTTTTTGCTCATATTTTCAAATGGCATTTCTTTATATGTAAATGCTTGTAATACAATTATTGTAATTAGTTGTGCTCCAGCCTGTTTTTTCACTGGTGAACAAAAGAAAAGAGAAATTAAAACCAAAAAACACCGGGTGATGACAACCTGACGCAGACTCTATTTTCCCACCGCTTGGCCACATCCTAACAATACACCTTAGGATACACCTTAGAATACATAATACACCTTAGGATACACATTAGAATACATAATACACCTTAGGATACACCTTATAATACATAATACACCTTGGAATACACCTTAGATTAGAATATACCTTAGGATACAGAATACACCTTGGAATACACCTTAGAATATGCCTTAGGATATACATTAGAATGCACCTTAGAATACAGTACATCTTAGAATATTATCACGGTTGTGGTTGGAACCCAATGTGCAAGCAAGGAGACACGGTAGGCAGAACTGAGGAAAACCCAATATGGGTATATTTAGAGCGGTCTAAGTCAAGGCATGGGTCGATACACAGAGGAGGTTCTTGTAATGTCCAGGATATATACAGGGGCATGGAAGTCAGACAGATGGGGTGAGAGCAGGAACAGTTGTCGTCAGCCAGGCGTAGATCTGAGCAGTACTTTGTGAACCAGGCCGGTGTCTCCAGGTCTTAACCAGCAGGCCAGCGTCTCCAGGGCTTAGCCAGCAGGCCAGTGTCTCCAGGTCTTCACCGTACAGGCTAGGAAAGAGGGTGAGAATAGAGATTAGAACAAGGTTGTGAGCAAGGCCAGTGTCTCCAGGTCTTCACCTGCAGGTCAGCGTCTCCAGGTCTTAACAAGCAGGCCAGCGTCTCCAGGTCTTCACCGTACAGGCTAGGAGAGAGGATGAGAACAGAGATTAGGACAAGTTCGATAAACAAGAGATCCAGGTGAACAACTTAAGCAACAGAGTAGATAACAAGAGCATAGTAATGTGACTAACGTGGTAAGAGAGTTTACGATCTGACAGCTGCTCCACGTCTGAGGCGGGTTTATATACCATGATGCACTCTGCCTCCAGACCGCAGATCAGCTGCCTCGTGACACACCAGCTGTAACTAATATAAGATAATGAGAGCGGTAGAGTGGGGAAGAAAACAGAGAGAGGCAGGAGTAGAACCATGACAAATACATCTTCAAATACTGCCCGAAGGTTGCTGGTTCGATCCCTGGTACGAACGGGAGGGTGCTCCAATTATAAGGAAGAAACTGGATGTTGGCTGGTATTACATCTACAGTGCCCATCATCTCTGCTGAAGTGCCCCTTGAGCAAGGCACTGAACCCCAACACTGCTTAGAATAAAGTTTTTGCACTGCAGGCAGCCATGCATTTTCATCATCTCTGATGAAACTCTGATGTGTGGAGGACTGTGTCTAACTGTGGAGAACTGTGTATATACTGCGTTTAACTGTGTATGTCTGTGTTTAACTGTGTAGGTCTGTGTTTAACTGTGTATGTCTGTGTATAGTCTGTGTTTAACTGTGTAGGTCTGTGTCTAACTGTGTAGGCCTGTGTATAGCCTGTGTTTAACTGTGTAGGCCTGTGTTTAACTGTGTAGGCCTGTGTTTAACTGTGTAGGCCTGTGTATAGCCTGTGTTTAACTGTGTAGGCCTGTGTATAGCCTGTGTTTAACTGTTTAGGCCTGTGTTTAACTGTGTAGGCCTGTGTTTAAGTGTGTAGGCCTGTGTATAGCCTGTGTTTAACTGTGGATGACTGGGTAACCGTCTGTAGTGTGGTAGTGAACGGGTTCACCTTCTGTATTGTCGCAGTGAAAGTGTAACTGAGGGGTACAATTCCCTGACTGTATTGATAAGTATGGTATTATTAAACCACTACCGCTTTATGTACTTTAACTACTGGCCACACAGTACATGATATAGATATGATGAACACTTTCCCACCATGAAACCAAGTCCACACAAATGTATAAGTCGAATATTTAATATATAGCAAAGGGTATATACAACGTTCACTTAATGACATTTATGATTTGAATGCACTTGTAAGGCAAATGAGTATTCGTAGGCAAATCAACATTGAACGTCCAATCTCTGGTTACGCAGGAAGCAAGTATACAACCTGGTTCTTTAGGGAACTATAGCGATGGTACTTAATGATTATAGCTGGATATACTAAAGGGGGGTCCTGCTGATTGTAAGTCAGTAGGGGGGGGGGTTAGGAGAGCCGCCGGCGATATCCCATCTGGCCAACGATTTCTTGGGAGAATTCAGAGTGCTGAACACGGTGCCCACAGAACCTTGGTCCACAGATGAATACAGTTGGGCCCTCTTGTAGACGGTAGCTGCCGGTCCACAACGAAGAGACGTGAGGCGACCTCACTCGGGGTAGAGCGCCGTCTCACCTGGACTCCTCTCGGGGGGTAGTTCCAACACTCACCAGTGTTGGCTGTTATCCATGGCATAAATCAAAGCACCCAAAGCAAGTAGATAATCCAATGTGCAGGTCCACTCGTCCTAGCCCAGAACTCCTCGGATGAAAGCACCACACGTGGTCTGCCCAGCCTGGTTAAGACTCTAGATAACGCGAGGAAACGATGGGGGTACTACTCACTGTATAACTCTAACCGAACGATGCACCATACATAATAGACTATTATTAACTTAATAGAAATATGTCCCACTCGACGGTATAGTGCCAAACTATGACAATTCAACTATTAATCCACACGATGTCTCAATGCCATTCTGAGGCCAAGTTGACCATACTGCACCACACGTGTATCGTGGGTGAGGCTTAACGTCTTGCCACTAGGTTGGAGGGTAAAGAACTAAGGGCTAAGGGACTAAAAAGAAAGTTCTACTTTACTTGCGCCATATATATATGCGCTGTGAACAAATAGTACCATTCGTATTTCGCCAGACGTATTCCTACGCGGAACCGGGCTAGTAACGACATGTTCGTCGGCACGATTGAACTTGAACCAAGGGGCTTGGCTGCTGGCGCCAAGTTCTTGTCCAATGAGAGAATGAAACTATTATGGGCTGTTAGTAGACTAAAGGGATATTCAGTGTATATGTACAAGGAATATACAAGGGATATCAAACGATATACAAATACTATTAAATATATATCCATAAATAAATATATATATTCGGTTTAATCTGATCCTTCACAACAGCCGCACCCTAATTAGTCCCACCTAATTAGCTAAGCAGAGACAGATTAACCGCACTGTCTACCACTCAAGGTCCGCTGTAAGGGTCAGTCAACTCACAAAGTCGTGGGGTCATGGTCGTCATCGATAGTGTCTGGGAGTCTGGGCAGTTCTATTAGCCTCGCCACGGGTCGTGTGTAAGTTCGCCCTTGGACGAGCACCTCAGCTGCTCGGACCTTGCCATCGGCACCGGTGATCACTTTGCTTACGCGGCCAGCCGGCCACATAGCTCTGGGTAGTGACTGGTCGATAATCATGACGACTGTTCCTTCTGTCAAATTGTCTCTCTCTTTTACCCACTTCTGGCGGGTCTGTAGAGACGGTAGGTAGTGGAGTAGAAAGCTGTTCCAAAACTTGTCAGCTAGTACTTGACTGTACCTCCACATTCTTCGGCCGTTCGCTTCTTCAGGCCTGTACATTGTCTGGGGTAGCGCGGGGTCCAGCCGCCCCATCAAGAGTGTGTTGGGGGTGACTGGGTCGACATCTGCTATATCACTGGAGACGTAGCCGAGGGGCTTGGAGTTCAATACTCCCTCGATCTCCGTGAGGACTGTCATTAGGACTTCTTCCGCTACAGTCTGGGCCCCAAGCACGGCGTACAGGGCTGTCTTTATAGAACGTACTTCTCGTTCCCAGGTTCCACCGAAGTGGGGTGCGTTCGGGGGATTAAACTGGAAGTCAATCTGGGATGGAGCGAGGTGGGTCTTAAGTTCTGGGCCCATAGCTTGGAAGCTCTCTCTCAGCTCTCTTTCTCCACCTTTGAAGTTTGTCCCGTGATCAGACAACAATGTAGACGGTTTTCCTTTCCGTGATGTGAATCTTCGGAAGGCCATAAGGAATGAGTCTGTGCTCATGGTTGGAAGGAGTTCGATATGTATCGCTCTGGTGGTCATGCATTTGAATACAATACCCCACCGCTTCTCGGTTCCTCTTCCTTTCTTTATATACAACGGGCCAAAACAGTCCATGCCTGTGGAGTGGAATGGCTTGTCACCGAGTCGGAGGCGACAGGGAGGTAGGTCAGCCATCCGGGGTATGCTGGGCTGCGCGCGCCACTTTCGGCAGTCTAGACAGGTTCGCTGGAAGCGTTGCACTGCTTCTCTTCCTTGAAGTATCCAATAGCGACGTCTGATCTCCGCGAAGACTCTCTCTGCTCCTGCGTGGTGTACATCCTCGTCGTATTTCTTTATGATCAGCACTGTGACCTTGTGTCGGCTGTTCAAGACTAACGGGTACTTAACGTCATCCGGTAGATTGGGGGCCCTCCGCAGACGACCACCGACTCTGATGAGATTATGGGCGTCGCTCTCGGGTGCCAGGTGGAGCAATCTGCTGTCTGATGGGACGGGCTTTCCTCCCTGTAGACAGTCTAGCTCGTCGGGGAACGAGTCTCTCTGGGCTCGTTGTAGTAGAAGAAGTTCTGCTTCTTCGTAGTCAGCTGCTGAAATGTCGGCAGTGGGCTGAATCTCTGGGTGGTGCCACAGAAATGTCTTTAGTTGCGCACTCTGTAGGGTGAGGCAATCATCTATGTTGGGGTCTGTGGAGGCGACTGTGCTCAGTCCACAGAACATAGGTTTCTTGTTCTCAGCCTCCTCTTTACTCGCCTCCCGTGGGGTGGGCGTAGGCCACTCTCCTTCCGGGAGTTTGAGGAACTCTGGTCCGTCACTGTAGATGTTGTGACGGGTGAGGTCATCTAGGGACATTCCCCGTGTGATGACGTCAGCTGGGTTGTGTTTGGTGTCCACATACCGCCAGCTCGCTGCTTCTGTTAACTCTTGAATCTCTGTGACTCTGACTCCCACGAAGACCTTGTATCTGCATGAATCAGACTTGATCCATGTGAGTACTGTCGTGGAATCTGACCACAAGATTGTTCTGTGCACCGGAATGGTGAGTTCACGTTGGATTAACGTGGCTAGATGCGCTCCTGCTAGGGCTGCGCAGAGCTCTAGACGCGGGATAGATTGTTGCTTTCGTGGGGCTATTCTTGAGCGAGCCAGGATGAAGGCGGTGTGTATCTCTCCTCCCTTCTCTTGGGCACGCAAGTAGGCCACTGATCCATAGGCTACTTCGGAGGCGTCGCTGAAGACGTGTAGATCCATCTTGCATGTCTCTGGCCTCACTGTGGGTGGGAAGTAGCTGCGGCGTATATTGACGCCTGGGAGTGAGCGGAGTTCCGTCTCCCACTCTCTCCATGTGGAGGCAAGGGGTGCGGGTATTGGGTCGTCCCAGCCCTGGTCCTTGTCCCATAGTGCTCGTACAATCATCTTTGCCCTGGTGGTGTAAGGTAGAATACATCCCAACGGGTCATATTGTCTGGCGAGTGTTCTGTACACACTCCGTCTGGTGGTCGGTATCGCCGTCGACCTTCCCTGCTCCGTGGTCAGGGGTTTGTGTCTATAGTGGAGCGAGTCTGTTTTGAAGCGCCAGACTAGTCCTAGTGTCATTTCTTGGGCTTCTCCTGGGATTGTCGCCATCCAGGTCTCGCTGCTTGCTGCCTTGTCCGCGGGGGAGAGGCTGCGCAATACTTGCGGGTCGCTGCTGGCCCACTGCCTGAGATCAAAGCTGCCTTTGATCAGAGAGGCGCGTAGCTTGAGTAGGAGAGCCTCGGCTTCTTCTTGAGTCGAAACGCTTTGTAAACAGTTGTCCACGTAGAAACTGTTCTTCACACTGTGTCGGACCTCTTCATCTGCTGCTGGGTCCTCTGCGACGTGTTTCTGTAGTGCAAATGTAGCACAGCACGGGCTGCATGTAGTTCCGAAAGGGAGGACTTCCCATTGATAGATGGCGGGGTGCTCATCTCCGATCCTCTCTCTCCATAGGAACCGCAGCAGGGGCTTGTCCTCCTCCACTAGTCTCACCTGCAGGAACATCCCTTTGATATCCCCGCTGATAGCCACCTTGTCCTGGCGGAAGCGTAGTAGCACGCCTAGTAGAGAGGGGCCGAGTGTGGGGCCGGGCAAGAGCTCTTTATTCAGATTTTGGGATCCGATCTGGTAGCTGCAGTTTACATTTACATTTACATTTAGTCATTTAGCTGACGCTTCTATCCAAAGCGACTTACAAGTTCTGTACGACAAGCCATCAGGAAGAGCACAACTCTATCAGCTGAGTAACAATGTTCATCAAAGTGTTGAGTGCTACAGTGTAGGTTAGTTTATTAGGACAAGTGCATGACAGTATGGTTAGTTAGGGTTAGATTTTTTTTATTTTTTATTTTTTTTAATTCAGATAATGGTTGAAGAAGTGAGTCTTTAGTCGACGGCGAAAGATTGGACGTGTTTCGGCTGTCCTAACTGGGGTGGGTAGTTCATTCCACCATTGTGGGGCAAGGACTGAGAATAGGCGACTTCTCTTTGATGACCCTCCCGGAGCTTGGATAGGAGTAGGTCTGAGGCGGCCAGAAGATGCAGAGCGTAGGGGTCTTGAGGGTGTGTAGTTAGAGACCATTGACCGGAGGTAGGCGGGAGCAGTTCCCTTTGCCGCACGGTATGCTAGGTCAAGGGCCTTGAAGCGGATTCGTGCAGCAATGGGGAGCCAGTGCAGGTCCCTAAGAAGTGGGGTGACATGGGCCGACTTCGGTAGGTTTGAGATCAGGCGGGCCGCTGCGTTCTGAATGAGTTGAAGAGGCTTAGTGGCAGTGGCCGAGAGGCCAGCGAGCAGTGCGTTGCAGTAGTCGAGGCGGGAGATGACTGTTGATTGGACGAGGAGTTGGGTGGTTTCTTTTGTCAGGAAGGGGCGTATCCTTCTGACGTTGCTCAGGAGGAATCGGCAGGTTCTGGTTGTCGCTGCGATGTGAGCAGAGAAGTTCAACTGGTCGTCGAGGACAACACCAAGGTTCTTGGCGGTCGGGGACGCGGTCACAGCTGCATTCTCGACTGTGATGGAAAGGTCGGTCAGGGGGGAGGATTTGGCCGGCAGGTGGAGCAATTCTGTTTTGCTTAGGTTCAGTTTGAGGTGGTTGGTCGTCATCCAGGCGGAGATGTCGGACAGACAGGCCGAGATCCGCTCAGAGACGTGGATATCTGAGGGAGGGAAGGAGAGGAAGAGTTGAGTATCGTCGGCATAACAGTGGTAGGAGAAGCCATGAGACGTGATAATGTTACCCAGTGATTTAGTGTAGAGGGAGAAGAGAAGGGGTCCTAAAACCGAGCCCTGGGGGACACCCGTCCGCAGGGGGCGGGTGGCCGACAGGGTCCCTCTCCATGACACTTGGTAGGAGCGGTCATTGAGGTATGATGACAACCATGTCAGCGCAGAGCCAGCCACTCCCATTCCTGCGAGGGCCGCAAGGAGGAAGGTGGTTGACTGTGTCGAAGGCTGCAGATAGATCTAGGAGAATCAGGACAGAGGAGAGGCCTTTCGCTTTTGCTAAGTGAAGTGCCTCTGTGACCGCAATGAGGGCTGTCTCTGTGGAGTGACCAGTCCTGAAGCCTGACTGATTAGGGTCTAGGAGGTCATTCTGTAAGAGATAAGCAGTAAGTTTTTTTTTTTTTTTGGGATCCGATCTGGTAGCTGCAGTTAAACACAATGCGATCCTTGCCGTTGTGGTGGACCTTGTGGTGCGGCACGTACCATGATTCGGTCGTCTGATCGGCCTCTTTAATGTCAATCTTTGTCACGTGTCCCGCTGTGATTAGCTTCTCAATCTCAGCGCGGTACACACTCTCTTGAGCGGGGTCTTTGGCTAGGCGCCGCTCTGTGTTCAATAGATACCGCTCCATAGCGTCTTTCTTTGCGTGAAAGGTGGGCATTCCCTCTCGCCTCAGGAGTGGAGTTGCGTATCTCATCACTCCGCTGACTGTGACTCTCTTTGTCCCCTGCTCGAGGAGGTTTATGGCGTAAATGTCTTCTTTAGAACGAATGTCTTTCTTTTCGTTCTTAAAGGGCATTGTCTCTAGTGTCCATAGCCTCTCGACATGCTGCAGGAGAGTGGTGTCTTCTTCTGTCACTCTGGAGTGGAGGCAGCTAGTGGCTGCTGTTCGGTTAAGAGATTTAGCGAGGGGGCCTTGTAATGTCCATCCTAGGCGGGTCTCGACTGCTGCAGGACAGCCTCTGGGTCCTGTATGGACCCGGTCTATCGGGACTATGAGGTCTGCATGGTTGGAGCCTATCAGCAGGGTCGGGGTGGCGCCGTCTATGAGCGGGATAGGTAGTTGACGCAGGTGCACATATTTATCCATCAGTTTGGCGATGGGGTAGGTGTACTGTGATAGTCCTATTTCTTGGCTGGTGAAAGCATTTGTAATCCTATACCGTCGCTCTGGCTGCCCGCTTGCTGCGATAGTGAAGGAGACATTCTCGCCTTTTATCGTCTTTAAATCTCTTCTTATTGTCCGAATCGTCATTTGGTTCTCGCTCCCCCGCAGTCCCAGCTGGGCCGCAGCGGACGCGAGCAGAAGGGTCTTCTCTGACCCGTCATCAAGGACGGCGTAAGTGTCCATGACTTTATCTTGGTAGCTCAATGTTACACGGACTACCTTTAAGAGCACTTGGGCGCCGCTGCTGCTGGCGGGGTCAATGTACATGACACTTGCCTTTGTGCTGCTCGATGGTGCAGGTGCAGGCTTTCTTCTGTTACTGTCGTGTAGGACATCTAGGAGGGCTCCGTCACACCGACTGCACCTCTTCTTTAGGCGGCACTCGGCTGCCATGTGACTGCGCGCACATCGGTAACAGCGCCTGTTGGACTTTATCCATTGACTCACTTCTTCTGCATTCATCTTTGTGAACAGGTCACATTGTGACAGCCAGTGTTCCTTCTCGCAGTACGGGCACACCATCTTCCACTTCTCTTTTCTCGAGGGGGTACTGTGGTTCTTACTGCTCGGTACTGATTCTGATTGGTGCATGACAGTCACCGATCTTCTTCCATCGTTTATTCTCCTGGGTCCCTCTCTGGAGCTTGGTGTGCTCCGCACGAACGTATCCAGTCGTAGGCTGCTGACTTCTCTCGCCAGGAAGTCGGCTAGATCGAGGAGGGATGGTTCGGGACCGTTAGGATCACGGTGGTCTCTCTGCCGCCTGAAGCGCTCTTGTCTGGCGGGTGGCAGCTTCTCTAAAATCCTCTCGACGTTAGAGTTGGCGTATAGCTCGTGCATACCTTTTTCTCGTTGCGCTCCCAGCATCCCTACCAGGGACTGCACTTTTATAGACAGGTCGTCTAATGAGCGATTGTCTGTTGCTGGGGGTAGGCGGTCAATATGCCTTATCTCTTGGATTACGTAATCCCATATACGTCCATATCTCTGGTCCAGCGCTGCTAGAGCCGCGGTGTATGGGGTCGTAGAGGTGGCATAGGCTAGCGCTATATTGTGCGCTCGGGGTACTTTCAGGTGCTTCAGTAATATTGCATACTTGTGGCGTTCATCAGCGACATCCACCATCATTGTCTCTAAGCACATCCGGAGCTCCCTGTACTGTGCTCGATTCTCATAGGTGAAGTCTGGAAACGTCGGTGTGCCAATGTATGACGCCGTGGATGGCTGATACATCGGCGAGCGTTGGGGGAGAGGCCTCCTAGGCGAGTCTCCTCTTGCGCCTCTCTGTGGGCTGGTACCGGTAGGGTACCATGGCCCGCTGGTCCAGGTGCTATTCCTCGGGGCTGGTCGTGCGTCATGCTCACCTGTGAATAGAGTCGGGGGTCTGTAGCGCAGCGCCGCGGGGGTATAGCCTGGGCTGTACTGGACCTCCTGGTCCGGTGGAGTACTGTGCTGTCGTCGGGCTTGGTTCTCCTCCTCTCCCTCTTCTTCTTCTATCAGGTCCTCTAGATCCTGTAGTCGTTTATTTAGCTTCTCCGCAGTGTATGCCGCTCCTTCCTTGTAGCTGGGTCTCGCTTGGACCGGTCGGGGAAGGGGGTCTGCGGGGGGTATAGGCTTGGTCTGTTGGTCAAGTTCAGGGTCGCTTGCTCGGTTAGGGGATGCTGCCCTTGACTGTTGTCTCGACGAGTTCCTTGAACCCCTGGCGGAGGGAGAGGGTGTTGCCTTGGTGATCAGCTGCTCCATTAGCTGCGCTTGTAGTCTGTCGCGCTCGCCCTGTAGTCTGTCGCGCTCGGTTTCGCGCTGGATGAGAGCGAGGTCGCGCTCTGCCTCTCTTTGGGCACCGTCAGCGGCGCGCTGGGTGTCTGCTCGGTCTCTTGCCATATTCTCTTCCGTCTGAAGGCGTCTCATCTCCAGGCGTATGCGCTCTTCTTCGCTCCGTTGCTGCGTCTGGAGTCGATCGCGTTCACCCTGAAGTCGATCGCGTTCACCCTGGAGTTGATCGCGTTCGGTAGAGGCTGTCAGGCTGACGAGGAACGCCTGTGATAGCCTCCTCTCCGCTTCGCTGGGGGAAGACGGTTGTAGAGGTGAGCCGCTCCTGGCTGTACTCGTTGGGGAGTCCTGGAGCTCTATCTCCTCGGCGCTCCCCTCATCTTGTTCCGTGCAGAGTTCTCTCTCTGTAGGGTTGTCTTCCTCCCGGGGCTGGTCGGGGACTACTTCTTCGGTATTGGCGGGGGGTAAAGGCATGTCAGCTCCCTCCTGGTCCCCACCGTGAGCTTGGTCAGTTACATTAGAACCCACTAGGGCCTCTGTGGTCGGGGTAACCTGGTCGTTAAGGTCAGACATAATTTTACTTTCTACTTTTACCGCGTTTACCGTTTGTCGAAGGCTAGGTAGTTGACTGACAGCGTAATCCTCTAAGTACTGAGGTGTCTGTCGTCTGCGCCGCGGGCGTTCTACGTTAGGAGGACCGTTTCGTGGAGTGTTCATCATAGGCCATTTCAATATTAATAACACTATATTAATATTACACTAGTTACCCTCCGGCTCGAAGGACCAATTGTAACTGAGGGGTACAATTCCCTGACTGTATTGATAAGTATGGTATCATTAAACCACTACCGCTTTATGTACTTTAACTACTGGCCACACAGTACATGATATAGATATGATGAACACTTTCCCACCATGAAACCAAGTCCACACAAATGTATAAGTCGAATATTTAATATATAGCAAAGGGTATATACAACGTTCACTTAATGACATTTATGATTTGAATGCACTTGTAAGGCAAATGAGTATTCGTAGGCAAATCAACATTGAATGTCCAATCTCTGGTTACGCAGGAAGCAAGTATACAACCTGGTTCTTTAGGGAACTATAGCGATGGTACTTAATGATTATAGCTGGATATACTAAAGGGGGGTCCTGCTGGTTGTAAGTCAGTAGGGGGGGGGGTTAGGAAAGCCGCCGGCGATATCCCATCTGGCCAACGATTTCTTGGGAGAATTCAGAGTGCTGAACACGGTGCCCACAGAACCTTGGTCCACAGATGAATACAGTTGGGCCCTCTTGTAGACGGTAGCTGCCGGTCCACAACGAAGAGACGTGAGGCGACCTCACTCGGGGTAGTAGCGCCGTCTCACCTGGACTCCTCTCGGGGGGTAGTTCCAACACTCACCAGTGTTGGCTGTTATCCATGGCATAAATCAAAGCACCCAAAGCAAGTAGATAATCCAATGTGCAGGTCCACTCGTCCTAGCCCAGAACTCCTCGGATGAAAGCACCACACGTGGTCTGCCCAGCCTGGTTAAGACTCTAGATAACGCGAGGAAACGATGGGGGTACTACTCACTTTATAACTCTAACCGAACGATGCACCATACATAATAGACTATTATTAACTTAATAGAAATACGTCCCACTCGACGGTATAGTGCCAAACTATGACAATTCAACTATTAATCCACACGATGTCTCAATGCCATTCTGAGGCCAAGTTGACCATACTGCACCACACGTGTATCGTGGGTGAGGCTTAACGTCTTGCCACTAGGTTGGAGGGTAAAGAACTAAGGGCTAAGGGACTAAAAAGAAAGTTCTACTTTACTTGCGCCATATATATATGCGCTATGAACAAATAGTACCATTCGTATTTCGCCAGACGTATTCCTACGCGGAACCGGGCTAGTAACGACATGTTCGTCGGCACGATTGAACTTGAACCAAGGTGCTTGGCTGCTGGCGCCAAGTTCTTGTCCAATGAGAGAATGAAACTATTATGGGCTGTTAGTAGACTAAAGGGATATTCAGTGTATATGTACAAGGAATATACAAGGGATATCAAACGATATACAAATACTATTAAATATATATCCATAAATAAATATATATATTCGGTTTAATCTGATCCTTCACAACAGAAAGGGTTAACCATTTGGTGTTGTGGGAGTGAAAGGGTTCAAATAAAGAATTGACCTAAATCAAATCAAATCAAATGTATTTGTAAGGCCCGACAACACACGTTAATGTCCCCATGGGCCGTACACGTCTTCTTTAAACAAGTCAAGAAGAAACATAACAATAAGTCAAGAACAGAACAAGAACACCATAAGGTCCAACAAATTTAAAATAAATGCAAATAAATGAAAGAATGCAAGCACTCCCAGACATACCCCACGCGAAGGTAATGAAAAACTCACTAAAACCTAACAATAGGAAAAAATTCTCCACAGGCAGTGTGGAGGAGAGAAACCTTAGAAGGGCCATTCAAGGGGGGATCTCCCTTCTTAGATGTCGGTGATAGTAGTGTTGCAGACTAACAGGTGGTAAGCATGCACTCAAGTGTGTAGTGAAACACAGATGAGTGCATGGGACGTCCGACACTCCGGTCAGCACTCCAGGACAGCAACTCACAGGGAGACGGGACAGGCATTAGACAGCTCGCGTGATTGTAGTGGGCGGACATAGCAATAGATACAAGTGGTGAGCATATATGTGAATAGAGTAGATATATGAAGTAAGCATATTATGTGAATAGAATAGAAGTACTTAACCCAGCAATGAAACCGCGTCGACGGACCAGTTGACAAGACCACGGACATACAATGTTAAGTAGCTTGTAGTGGTGCATGTAGAGCAGTCACTGCAATCTTGGCCAAGACCCCGAGGCATCCATCACCTTAGTCAGCACTAG
>NC_140180.1:96539649-96574888 GCF_963971535.1 Notolepis coatsorum
AAGTATGAGCTCACTACTGACTGAAATGTCCAACAAAAAGCATCAATTGTCAAATAACTAGACACATTAACATTAACTAGACTAGATGTTTGAGGAAATTAGAAAGCGAACAACAACTTAACCCTTGTGTCTGATCAGATTCATATTTGTTTGATAACTTTGCAGTGATGAGCCAACATAATATGTGGCATAATCTTTTAATTATCTTGTATTTTTTTTTTACTCTTCATAAATTGTTTATTCCACTTCAGCCCGATCATAACCACCACATATTCTTTTTTTTGTCATATTTAACAACTCTTTTCAGAAAAGTGGGAGTATTTCATTACAAAAATAATATAAAAAATGGTTATGATCAGGGCTGAAGTTGAATAAAATATTTATGGAAAAGAAAGTGGGAAATTATTTCAACATAATCTTTTTATGGAGTTTTTCAATTTAGTCCCCTAATAAGAGTATAATATTTTAGTTTTCAGACACAAGGGTTAAATATAAACAATGGCATAGGATTTGAATTTAAACACAGTGGAGCTTAGATGATCTACAGTTGTCCACGACTTATCCTCCAAGGCATCTGCTATATAATAATCTTCAGATTAAGTGTTATTAGTAGGTTACAGCAGTAAGCATTAGTTTGCTCAGTCAATTATGGCCAATTCGTTTTATATTGTTTAATACAGTTAAATAAATAGATAAATGAAAAGCAATTTTTTTTTGGATTACCCCCCCCCCCCCCCCCCCCCCATACCGAAAATAATACCGAACCGTGTCTTCAAAGCCGAGGTACGTACCGAACCGTGGATTTTGTGTACCGTTACACCCCTAATGTTTCTATAACTCTCTCCCATATAACTCTCTCCCATACCCTTAACACCAACCGCTGAAGTGCCCTTGAGCAAGGCACTAAACCCCCAACTGCTCCAGTGGAGTTGCTCAGTGGCCAACAGTGTCAGACTGTGGTTGTACTGGGGCCTAACAAAATTAATAGTTGGTTTCAGGTTGGTTGTCAGTTTGGCCATGGGTAGGTAGGGAATTTATTTTATTTAATTTTTTAATTTTATTCTTTCCCACGGCGACTATGGATAGGGAATTTCTTTATTTAATTAAAATGTTCACAACAACATGGATGCATGTACTCTGCCAGCATGTTTAATATCCATAATACTAAATGTTTGACTAAGATTTCTATGAAACTTTATTAAAAAAAAAATAATTTTTTTTTTTTTTTTTTTTATAATTTTTTCTAAAAACTCATAAAATATATTGGGTCGCACCTAAATCGGCAGGGTCGGTCGGCAACCTGAAACCAACTATTAATTTTGTTAGGCCTGGGCAGCTCCCAGGTGTGAATGGAACTCTGTGAATGTGAAGCAGGGCGTAGCTGAAAAAGAGCATCTGTGCTCAGCGAACCTACCCTGGGTAAATAAAGGTTAAAATTAAAAATTAAAAAAATAAACACTGCAAGAACAGGCTGAAGCATAAGTCATTCAAGTAGATGCCGTCCATGGAAGAACAGTGTCCAGGGTAATTCCTTGTACTGTATGAACCAGGGAAACAGTGTGCTGGGGTACCCCAAGTTTGACTCTGGTTCGCTTGACAATTAAGTTTGGGTCACTTCGGTTCCAAGAACAGGCTGAAGCAGCATATTCAAGTAGATGCCGTCCATGGAAGAACAGTGTCCATCAGGGTAATTCCTTGTACTGTATGAACCAGGGAAACAGTGTGTGCTGTGCTGTGCTGGGGTAGCTGTGCTGTGCTGGGGTACCCTAAGTTTGACTCTGGTTCGCTTGACAATTAAGTTTGGGTCACTTCGGTTCCAAGAACAGGCTGAAGCAGCATAAGTCATTCAAGTAGATGCCAGGGTAATTCCTTGTACTGTATGAACCAGGGAAACAGTGTGTGGTGTGCTGTGCTGTGCTGGGGTACCCTAAGTTTGACTCTGGTTCGCTTGACTTAAGTTTGGGTCACTTCGGTTCCTTGAGATGCCTCCCTCCCGGTCTGGCGCATAACGAAGCCACTTCTTGACAGTTTCGCTGTAGTCCTGGTCGGTCAGCTTGGGGTCAAACTGTCGAGCAGCAGCTGATAGACACAAAAATAAAAAAGGGAGGAAGAGAGGTGGGTGAGATGATGTACGATGATAAGAGCACCCGGCCCTCACTTCACACGAGTGCGATTTTTTTTAATCACTCAATTACTCACTCTGTAGGTCTACAGTAACAAGCTACAGTCAGCATCCAGTTAGACTGGACAGGAAAGAGAATTAAGCAATCGCAATACAATGTGTATCCATGCACCTCTAAAGCTCACCATTTCCATTTCCATTTGCAACAGCATAATTATATTCTGAATCACCAGCATCACCAGCATCACCACCGCACTACCTAAACTTAACCTATGAAGTAGTTTGCAGGGGAGGAAGCTCACCAAACATGCAGGCTTGTAGTGTGGTGTGCTTGAATGGCTTCTTGCTTTCTGAACAACGCTTGTCTTTCTTTCCAGCCCAGTTGAACCCACTGGCCAGGGCGTTGGTCATAGCAGTTTTCAACATCAGTCTGATCAGGTTCTCTGAATTGGTGCCTCCTACCAAAGCCAGGCGAGAAATCTAAATCAGAGAGAAGAAAATGAAGGCCCTGCATTAGAAACAGCATAACGTTTATTTTATGAACACAGAGCAACCAACTTGTTTATACACACACTTTTTGCATGCACTGATATTCCAGCCCATGCCAGTCATTAGGTTTAACCACATTAACCCTCCTGTCCATATGTAAACGGTATATTTGAACAATTTCAAAACATTTCATAAATAGCAGATATACTGTTATGGTTTGTAACCGACCCCAATCGCACAACACAAGACAGGTATGATGGTTTGCCAAGAAACAGATATTTATTTAGAACAGGGAAAAAGGGCACTGTCCCTTTAAGGGAGAAAACACAAAACACTGGAATAACACAAGAGGGGAAGGTAAAGTGCCCTTAAGAGGCGGGCAGGAAAAGGGAACACTATGGGAAGGTAAGGGAACGCCTAAGGGAAGGTTAAGGGAACGCCTAAGGGAAGGTTAAGGGAACGCCTTGGGAACAGAGGAACTAGAGACTAGAAGAACTAGGGAAAGAGGACTAGGGACTAGAAGAGCTAGGGATAGAGGACTAGGGACTAGGAGAACTAGGGATAGAGGACTAGGGACTAGGTGGAACTAGAAGGGGAGAACTTGGGACAGAGGGGACTGAGGCCCGCGGAGGCGGGCTGGGGAACAGGGAGGAACTGGGGACAGAGAACCGCGGAGGCGGGCTGGGGACAGGGAGGAACTGGGGACTGGTGGGAAAACATCTGGGCCGCTCTGCAGAACAGAGGAGAGGGTTAATATTCAAAGGGAAAAAACAGAGCAGATGCAGAACAGTCCAAATAACAAAGTAACAAAGTAAATACTATCTTCGTGTGAACAAACACACAGTGGGAGATGAAATGTCCAAAATAATATCCACGAGAGAACAAAACAGAGTGGGAGATGAAATGTCCAAACTAATAACTAAGTGAGAACTAAAGGAGGCAATACGCTGGGAGAGTGACATCACAATCAAAACTCACCCAGGCGTATGCGTAATGGTACAGGAACAGCAGCGGGAACGGGGGCAAGAGGCATTACGCTGAGTGAGTGACATCACAATCAAAACTCACCCAGGCGTATGCGTAAAGGTACAGGGACAGCAGCGGGAACGGGGGCAAGGGCACTACGCTGAGTGAGTGACATCACAATCAAAACTCACCCAGGCGTATGCGTAAAGGTACAGGGACAGCAGCGGGAACGGGGGCAAGGGCACTACGCTGAGTGAGTGACATCACAATCAAAACTCACCCAGGCGTATGCGTAAAGGTAAGGGACAGCAGCGGGAACGGGGGCAAGGGCACTACGCTGAGTGAGTGACATCACAATCAAAACTCACCCAGGCGTATGCGTAAAGGTAAGGGACAGCAGCGGGAACGGGGGCAAGGGCACTACGCTGAGTGAGTGACATCACAATCAAAACTCACCCAGGCGTATGCGTAAAGGTAAGGGACAGCAGCGGGAACGGGGGCAAGGGCACTACGCTGAGTGAGTGACATCACAATCAAAACTCACCCAGGCGTATGCGTAAAGGTAAGGGACAGCAGCGGGGCGAGGGCATCGCCACCGGGTGGCTGGCTGTCCGAGCCGAGGAACAGAGTGCTGGAACAGTGGCGGTGACGAGGGAGTCGTCCACCGGGTAGCCGACTGTCGGAGCCGAGGAACAGAGTGCTGGAACAGTGGCGGTGACGAGGGTGTCGTCCACCGGGTAGCCGCTGTCGGAGCCGAGGAACAGAGTGCGCGCCACACCTTGGTGTGCGCGTCGGAACAGTGGCGGTGGCGAGGGCGTCGTCCACCGGGTAGCCGCTGTCGGAGCCGAGGAACAGAGTGCGCGCCACACCTTGGTGTGCGCGTCGGAACAGTGGCGGTGGCGAGGGCGTCGTCCACCGGGTAGCCGCTGTCGGAGCCGAGGAACAGAGTGCGCGCCACACCTTGGTGTGCGCGTCGGAACAGTGGCGGTGGCGAGGGCGGCGTCCACCGGGTAGCCGCTGTCGGGGCCGAGGAACAGAGTGCGCGCCACACCTTGGTGTGCGCGTCGGAACAGTGGCGGTGGCGAGGGCGTCGTCCACCGGGTAGCCGCTGTCGGAGCCGAGGAACAGAGTGCGCGCCACACCTTGGTGTGCGCGTCGGAACAGTGGCGGTGGCGAGGGCGTCGTCCACCGGGTAGCCGCTGTCGGAGCCGAGGAACAGAGTGCGCGCCACACCTTGGTGTGCGCGTCGGAACCGAGAGACGCCTCGGGGTGCGTCTGCGAGGAGGAGTGTGCCAAGCACGAAGGTCTGGAAGATGCGCGTCGGCGCGCTGAGGTCTGGAGAGCGTGCCAAGCTCGAAGGTCTGGAAGATGCGCGTCTGTGCGCTGGTACGGAGGAGCGTGCCAAGCTCGAAGGTCTGGAAGATGCGCGTCTGTGCGCTGGTACGGAGGAGCGTGCCAAGCTCGAAGGTCTGAAGTGGAACACTGGAATACCTCCCGTAGAGGATTAGAGAGCGCAGTACAGTGTCTCCCTCCAGGCAAACGGCGGCAGGTGGCGAAGGCTTGAGCGCATCTGGCGCGCTGGTCTAGATGTGCGTCAGGACGAACAGCTGCGCTGGGGTCTGCAGTGGAACGCTGGGGTGCCTCCCGTGGAAGTTACAGGGAGCGCAGAACAGTCTCCTCCACAGGCTACGGCGACAGCAGACGAAGGCTGGAGCAAACATCTCAAGGCTGGAGAGATCCATCTTACAGCATTGGTAGACCAGAGGATCTCCCGAAAGAGTCTAGATGTTAGAGAATATGACTCAGCATGAATACAACACGACCCCACGCCAAAACGAGGGGAAGCGCCCTGGTATTTAAAGCCCACAGGGGGACTAATTAGCCTGCCAACACAGGTGCGAGAGATAATAGAATATCAAACAGGTGTGGCCACTAAGGGTAAGGAACGAGAGGGTGGGGGCTAGAGAGAGTGAGTAGGGAATTCCTAACAGTAGGCTTAAAGAAGACAGAGAAAAGGTAGTGAGCAGCGGGCAAAACCTCACAGTACCCCCCCCTCAACGGGAGCCACCCGGCGACCCAAAACAAATACAGACAGAGTGGCAGGGGGCAAAACAAGAGGTACTGGCCAAGCCAGCAGGGGAAGCCACCACAAGAGTGGGGCTAGCAAAAGAAACAGGGTCGCCGAGGGGTAACTAGGGTAGCAGAGGGGCAACTGGTCTAGAGGAACTGGGTCTAGAGAACTAGTCTAGCGAACTGGGCAAGAGAACTGGTCTAGAGAACTGGTTTAGGGAACTGGTCTAGAGAACTGGTCTAGAGGAACTGGTCTAGAGGAACTGGGTCTAGAGAACTGGTCTAGAGCAACTGGTCTAGAGGAACTGGTCTAGAGGAACTGAGGGGCAAGCAGGGTAGCTAAGGGGTAACCATGGAAGCACCGGGAAAGGGCTAGCAGAGGGAAGGTTAGCTGCCAGGGCACTGATAGCTACAGGGCCTATGCTAGCTGTACTGCTACATCAACATAGAGGCTGCGCAAGCTGCCGGAGCTAGGCTGGCAGACAGGGCTGGACCAGCATGAGAGCACAAGCTAGCTGGAAGGACAGTCCTAGCTGTGTGAGAAAAACTGACCTTGCTAGCTGAAAGGGCAGTCCTAGCAGTGGGATAAACTACACAAAAAAGTGGAGGCCACGCAGAGGGACCGGGTTAGCTGCTTGGGCCTGGCTAGCTACAGGGCCCATGCCAGCTGCAAGGCTGCATTAACATAGAGGCTGTGCTAACAGCCGGGGCCAAGCTAGCAGACCGGGGCCATGCAGAGGGAAACTGGGTTAGCTGCCAGGGCATGGCTAGCTACATGGGGGTCAAACAGGGCAAAACGGGAAGCAAACAGGGGAGCTAACCGGGGAGACTAACAAGCTAAACAGGGGAGCTAGAGGGGACAAGAAAAAAAAAGGCAAACTCAACATACACCGTCTGTGCTGGCTGGGGTCGTCGATTTGGTGGGGTCGTACTGTTATGGTTTGTAACCGACCCCAATCGCACAACACAAGACAGGTATGATGGTTTGCCAAGAAACAGATATTTATTTAGAACAGGGAAAAAGGGCACTGTCCCTTTAAGGGAGAAAACACAAAACACTGGAATAACACAAGAGGGGAAGGTAAAGTGCCCTTAAGAGGCGGGCAGGAAAAGGGAACACTATGGGAAGGTAAGGGAACGCCTAAGGGAAGGTTAAGGGAACGCCTAAGGGAAGGTTAAGGGAACGCCTTGGGAACAGAGGAACTAGAGACTAGAAGAACTAGGGAAAGAGGACTAGGGACTAGAAGAGCTAGGGATAGAGGACTAGGGACTAGGATAACTAGGGATAGAGGACTAGGGACTAGGTGGAACTAGAAGGGGAGAACTTGGGACAGAGGGGACTGAGGCCCACGGAGGCGGGCTGGGGAACAGGGAGGAACTGGGGACAGAGAACCGCGGAGGCGGGCTGGGGACAGGGAGGAACTGGGGACTGGTGGGAAAACATCTGGGCCGCTCTGCAGAACAGAGGAGAGGGTTAATATTCAAAGGGAAAAAACAGAGCAGATGCAGAACAGTCCAAATAACAAAGTAACAAAGTAAATACTATCTTCGTGTGAACAAACACACAGTGGGAGATGAAATGTCCAAAATAATATCCACGAGAGAACAAAACAGAGTGGGAGATGAAATGTCCAAACTAATAACTAAGTGAGAACTAAAGGAGGCAATACGCTGGGAGAGTGACATCACAATCAAAACTCACCCAGGCGTATGCGTAATGGTACAGGAACAGCAGCGGGAACGGGGGCAAGAGGCATTACGCTGAGTGAGTGACATCACAATCAAAACTCACCCAGGCGTATGCGTAAAGGTACAGGGACAGCAGCGGGAACGGGGGCAAGGGCACTACGCTGAGTGAGTGACATCACAATCAAAACTCACCCAGGCGTATGCGTAAAGGTACAGGGACAGCAGCGGGAACGGGGGCAAGGGCACTACGCTGAGTGAGTGACATCACAATCAAAACTCACCCAGGCGTATGCGTAAAGGTAAGGGACAGCAGCGGGAACGGGGGCAAGGGCACTACGCTGAGTGAGTGACATCACAATCAAAACTCACCCAGGCGTATGCGTAAAGGTAAGGGACAGCAGCGGGAACGGGGGCAAGGGCACTACGCTGAGTGAGTGACATCACAATCAAAACTCACCCAGGCGTATGCGTAAAGGTAAGGGACAGCAGCGGGAACGGGGGCAAGGGCACTACGCTGAGTGAGTGACATCACAATCAAAACTCACCCAGGCGTATGCGTAAAGGTAAGGGACAGCAGCGGGGCGAGGGCATCGCCACCGGGTGGCTGGCTGTCCGAGCCGAGGAACAGAGTGCTGGAACAGTGGCGGTGACGAGGGAGTCGTCCACCGGGTAGCCGACTGTCGGAGCCGAGGAACAGAGTGCTGGAACAGTGGCGGTGACGAGGGTGTCGTCCACCGGGTAGCCGCTGTCGGAGCCGAGGAACAGAGTGCGCGCCACACCTTGGTGTGCGCGTCGGAACAGTGGCGGTGGCGAGGGCGTCGTCCACCGGGTAGCCGCTGTCGGAGCCGAGGAACAGAGTGCGCGCCACACCTTGGTGTGCGCGTCGGAACAGTGGCGGTGGCGAGGGCGTCGTCCACCGGGTAGCCGCTGTCGGAGCCGAGGAACAGAGTGCGCGCCACACCTTGGTGTGCGCGTCGGAACAGTGGCGGTGGCGAGGGCGTCGTCCACCGGGTAGCCGCTGTCGGGGCCGAGGAACAGAGTGCGCGCCACACCTTGGTGTGCGCGTCGGAACAGTGGCGGTGGCGAGGGCGTCGTCCACCGGGTAGCCGCTGTCGGAGCCGAGGAACAGAGTGCGCGCCACACCTTGGTGTGCGCGTCGGAACAGTGGCGGTGGCGAGGGCGTCGTCCACCGGGTAGCCGCTGTCGGAGCCAAGGAACAGAGTGCGCGCCACACCTTGGTGTGCGCGTCGGAACCGAGAGACGCCTCGGGGTGCGTCTGCGAGGAGGAGTGTGCCAAGCACGAAGGTCTGGAAGATGCGCGTCGGCGCGCTGAGGTCTGGAGAGCGTGCCAAGCTCGAAGGTCTGGAAGATGCGCGTCTGTGCGCTGGTACGGAGGAGCGTGCCAAGCTCGAAGGTCTGGAAGATGCGCGTCTGTGCGCTGGTACGGAGGAGCGTGCCAAGCTCGAAGGTCTGAAGTGGAACACTGGAATACCTCCCGTAGAGGATTAGAGAGCGCAGTACAGTGTCTCCCTCCAGGCAAACGGCGGCAGGTGGCGAAGGCTTGAGCGCATCTGGCGCGCTGGTCTAGATGTGCGTCAGGACGAACAGCTGCGCTGGGGTCTGCAGTGGAACGCTGGGGTGCCTCCCGTGGAAGTTACAGGGAGCGCAGAACAGTCTCCTCCACAGGCTACGGCGACAGCAGACGAAGGCTGGAGCAAACATCTCAAGGCTGGAGAGATCCATCTTACAGCATTGGTAGACCAGAGGATCTCCCGAAAGAGTCTAGATGTTAGAGAATATGACTCAGCATGAATACAACACGACCCCACGCCAAAACGAGGGGAAGCGCCCTGGTATTTAAAGCCCACAGGGGGACTAATTAGCCTGCCAACACAGGTGCGAGAGATAATAGAATATCAAACAGGTGTGGCCACTAAGGGTAAGGAACGAGAGGGTGGGGGCTAGAGAGAGTGAGTAGGGAATTCCTAACAGTAGGCTTAAAGAAGACAGAGAAAAGGTAGTGAGCAGCGGGCAAAACCTCACATATACAAGCTCTAACACGTTTTGAACTAGAAAGTGCTAAACACATTTTTCCCCTGAACAAGACCACACTGAAACAATCTACATTTGATAAATGAATGCAGTTCAATAAATTACCATCTTTTGACGGACTGATTGCTCCATCAGTAATGATTCTGCCTCATTGAAGTCTTGTTCACTGGCGATTGGCAGCTGGAAGGGGAGCATAGTGGTTGTGGTGGCCACCCCGTGTCCCCTGGTCCCACCAGATATGTTGCCCTCAGCCAACTCGGTCTTGATGAACTGCACATCTCTGGATAGATCCTTCACCACAACAAGTAATTCAGCAAGCATTGAATTCATCTTCTGGATGGTAAGGTCTTCAGAAGAAGAGTTAAAATCATTAAGTGAGAAATAAAAATAAGCAGCAAATCACACGAGGAATTACACCATGTCCAATAGACTTGCCTTTCATAAGCTGCCCGTCATCGCCGGCCATCTGTCTACGCTGTGAAACACCAGATTGCCCTGAGCTGTGTCCTGACATCGCTGTAGAAACAAAATCATAGTTATATATTTCACTAGTTTGACTGCATTGGATCAAACTGGTGGTAGTTCCCTCTAAAATGGCATACCATTTTGTGCATGTTGTGAGAGACCAGGGGGACTGTAGTATTGCCCCGAGCTGCATCCCGACATCCCTGTAGAAACAAATCATTATATTTAAAAATACAAAATCTGACTTGTCAGTCAAATTAACATACATGTCACAATCACTAACACCGGTTCCTGACAGGCAGCAAGCGAGCGAACTGGAGACAAAATCGCACACGACACTGTCCTGATATGACGCAGCGCGTGTCCGAGTGTGTGTTACCTGGATTCTCGACCAATAAAAAGTGTTTAGGGGCGGGACTCGGCCGCGTAATCGCTCAACTAGAGACACAGCGAGCGAATATTTGAGGGGTGAACGACATCGCTGCTCAGTTCACTGTCGCTCGCGGCAGGTCAGGATAGTCTGATTGAAACGAATACATTTTAATCACTTTTTCTCGCTCGCTCGCGTCGCTCTATGTCAGGAAGGGGTGTAAGGAGTTGTATCCCCGTCTCTCAAAACACTGTTACTGAAAGAGTACAGTATCATACCACTACTTGCACTTTGTCGATCTTGCAGCTGCTGGACATGTGAGGCCTGCTGCTGCTGGTGATACTGAACAATATCAAATCCTGGCATCTCGGCTGAAACACAGTAGGAAATACACAAAGTTATTAGCAAATGACGCTATTGTAATCCCCCATGTGAGAAAATGTTTGATTTCCATTCAGCTGATTTCACGTGCACTGCCAAATACTACTTTAATAAAAATATCAAAGACAATGCGAGACAATACAGATATTTTAAACATGCCAGAATATTATGTTATGAGATTGCTTGATAACTCACCATTATGTTGAGTTAGCGATTGCCGGTAGTTGCTAGTAACCAGATCTACAAAGGGGAAATGTAAAATAAGTTGCGACTCAAACATGGTGGAAATTGTGCTCAATATAAAAGCATTATGTACAACTACACATTTTTATTGTGACATTGCTTGCAAGTTGTGAAGGCTTTGAATTTTTGTAGTGGGCTGGCATGCACATTGTAAACATGTATTCTGTTGCATGCATGATGCCAGCGACCTGCCAGCCATCTCCTCACAAGAACACAGATATGGGTTCACTTACTGTTATTTGGATCAGGAGTCTGCAACGAATCTAAATAGCTGTAGATCCTGCCACCATCCAAAGAATCTAAAAAAGGTAAGCCAGGGTGAGAATTGAAGATGCTACAAATCATGTTTAAACAGTCATCTAGTTGGCATTTTAACATGCATAGCAACATACCATTCATTGTAGGGTCTTGGCCAACAACTGGAGGGTTGACGTATCTTAGCGCCTTACGAGACCGGCTCGATTTTGGAGTCTGTCCTACAACATATTTTAGTTGGCATGTTATTCACAATGTATATATTTTGGGCCAACTATAGAATAACTGCAAGAAATGCAGAAGTCCAATCAAATTAAAATGCTCAATTTGTCGGTACATGGTCAGACTAATTTGTTTAACTGTTTATTATTATTATTAACTGTAGCCATTTCCAAAGTGCCTATATAAAATAAATGCATTGCATCAATACCTGGGAAACCCACATCAGGTGCTTTGGCAAAACGTTTTCTTTTGGCGTCGCCACTCGAGTCAGAGTCCGAGTGCACATACTGCTGATTTGGCCTAAAAAAAAGTATATATATACACACATATAAATAAATGTAGTTATGATACTACGTTTATTAGTCAAGGCTAAAGTCTGAATACATAGGCCCTCAGGCCACTGCGTGTTATCCTTTTAGCACTACTTGCAACTACAACAGCAGTGCCATTATTTACAACACCCTAGGGAGAGTTGTCCCTTTAACAAAGTGAACACTGTACCTGGATCTTCTTTTTTGGCGGAGATCTCCTTCGTCCTCAGATTCAATTTCAGAGGTTGGACACATAGTTGAGGTGTACTTGGTCTCTCGTTTTTTGGCCTCATCATGGGTCTCTGGAAAGAGCAGAGAGAAAATGACAATTAACATATCTGCAGTCCAGTGTTTAACGAAAAAATATATGTACCTCTTATCATATGTGCATCGTCACAATTTGCGTCCTCACTTTTTGTGTATGTGTTGCACGAAATACTCACCACACGTAGTAAGCTCACGTACATCCTTATAGGTGATCCATTTATCATCTGGTTGCAGTCCATCTCGAAGGGCTTTTGTGAGCTTTATGTGTTTAGGGGGCCATAACACAGTCTGGTCTTTAGCATTAAACCAGCTCCCTAGAACTACTGCTGTCCCACCATTTGGGAACTGTACAACTGACCACAGCACCACCTCACCATTCATCTTCAAAGGGCTGAAATGAGAATTTACGGTACTCATAATGATCTCTCCTTACAAGCCATTCCCATACCGTCCTAAACTAATATAATCCAGCCTTATTTCTGTCTGTAGTCGTCGGTGTAGGTTATCCAGTGTACATATCCACACGGTCCTCGTCTAGGGCTCCTCGGGTGAAAGCGCCAGGGTAAGCAGCCCAGCCTGGATAAGCACACTAGCTGGTACGAGGAAACGTTGGTAATGCTGGTCACTGTAGAACGGTAGCCGCACGATACACTATACATAATAGACTAATAATAATAGAATAGGTCGAACTCAACGATACAGCTTTAAACTCTGACACTTCAGCTATCAATTTGCACGCGGTCTCAAGGCTCTATTTTGGGGCAAAACGGGCACACTTCACAGCACGTTGTATCGTGGTGAAGGCTTCAACTTATTGGGGTAACTAACTGCTGTATCCACCTGAAACGTATTTATACGTAAGGTGAATAATCTATAGTACCAGCCTTATTTCTGTCTGTAGTCGTCGGTGTAGGTTATCCAGTGTACATATCCACACGGTCCTCGTCTAGGGCTCCTCGGGTGAAAGCGCCAGGGTAAGCAGCCCAGCCTGGATAAGCACACTAGCTGGTACGAGGAAACGTTGGTAATGCTGGTCACTGTAGAACGGTAGCCGCACGATACACTATACATAATAGACTAATAATAATAGAATAGGTCGAACTCAACGATACAGCTTTAAACTCTGACACTTCAGCTATCAATTTGCACGCGGTCTCAAGGCTCTATTTTGGGGCAAAACGGGCACACTTCACAGCACGTTGTATCGTGGTGAAGGCTTCAACTTATTGGGGTAACTAACTGCTGTATCCACCTGAAACGTATTTATACGTAAGGTGAATAATCTATAGTACCAGCCTTATTTCTGTCTGTAGTCGTCGGTGTAGGTTATCCAGTGTACATATCCACACGGTCCTCGTCTAGGGCTCCTCGGGTGAAAGCGCCAGGGTAAGCAGCCCAGCCTGGATAAGCACACTAGCTGGTACGAGGAAACGTTGGTAATGCTGGTCACTGTAGAACGGTAGCCGCACGATACATTATACATAATAGACTAATAATAATAGAATAGGTCGAACCAGCTCTCTAGAACTACTGCTGTCCCACCATTTGGGAACTGTACAACTGACCACAGCACCACCTCACCATTCATCTTCAAAGGGCTGAAATGAGAATTTACGGTACTCATAATGATCTCTCCTTACAAGCCATTCCCATACCGTCCTACAAAGCCAAAGTGCACTACACACATTGCATTTTTGAAGCATTTAAAGGAAAACTCCAACATTTTGTGAAATTAGCTTATTTGACATCTTCCCTGGAGTTATAAGAAGATACATACCTTTTTCGTCTCTCTGCATGCATTGGGCTTAGGGAATGCCTGGACAGTTAGCCTAGCTTAACTTCATCACTGGAAGTGGGGCAGACATCTAACCTAGTTCACTACAGTCAGGAAATATACTCCAAATACAATCAAAATACAACTCCCAAACGTTCCCGTAAACATGTTGTGACCTGTGTATTTACCACGTCTCCCAGTCACACAAGTCACACAAGTCTCCAAGTCACACAAGTCTCCCAGTCACACAAGTCTCCAAGTCACATGAGTCACACAAGTCTCCAAGTCACAAGTCACACAAGTCCAAGTCTCCAAGTCACACAAGTCACACAAGTCCAAGTCACACAAGTCACACAAGTCTCCAAGTCACACAAGTCACACAAGTCTCCAAGTCACACAAGTCTCCAAGTCACACAAGTCACACAAGTCCAAGTCACACAAGTCACACAAGTCCAAGTCTCCAAGTCACACGAGTCACACAAGTCTCCAAGTCACACAAGTCACACAAGTCACACAAGTCTCCAAGTCACACAAGTCACACAAGTCTCCAAGTCACACAAGTCTCCAAGTCACACAAGTCACACAAGTCCAAGTCACACAAGTCACACAAGTCCAAGTCTCCAAGTCACACAAGTCACACAAGTCTCCAAGTCACACAAGTCACACAAGTCACACAAGTCACACAAGTCACACAAGTCCAAGTCACACAAGTCACACAAGTCTCCAAGTCACACAAGTCACACAAGTCTCCAAGTCACACAAGTCACACAAGTCACACAAGTCACACAAGTCACACAAGTCACACAAGTCCAAGTCACACAAGTCACACAAGTCTCCAAGTCACACAAGTCTCCAAGTCACACAAGTCACACAAGTCACACAAGTCCAAGTCACACAAGTCACACAAGTCTCCAAGTCACACAAGTCACACAAGTCTCCAAGTCACAAAAGTCTCCCAGTCACACGAGACTCATGTGACTGGGAGACTCGTGTGACTTGTGTGACTGGGAGATGGGGTAAACACACAGGTCACAACATGTTTACAGGAACGTTTGGGAGTTGTATTTGGAGTATATTTCCTGACTGTAGTGAACTAGGCTAGATGTCTGCCCCACTTCCAGTGATGAAGTTAAGCTAGGCTAACGGTCCAGGCGTTCCCTAAGCCCAAAGCATGCAGAGAGACGAAAAAGGTATGCATCTTCTTGTCCAACTCCAGGGAAGATGTTAAATAAGCTAATTTCACAAAATGTTGGAGTTTTCCTTTAAGCGTTTCAATTGGCCAGCCAAACATGTTATCTCTGTACATGTAATATTGTACTAATTGTGTATTTATTAATGAGGTAAGTTATGCCCCAAAATCCGACGTTAGAGTCAGTGTGTCAATATAGTTACTGCACTTTAGCTTTGTAGGGCAGTATGGTTATGCTGTTAAATGAAGTAGTGGTATTGCAATGGCACCATCTCCGTCTGGAGAGAGAAGACATTTGCGCTTGATATAGCGAAGTTTACCTATCCCTATATCTTCTTGCAAGCCACTGACCTTGTATATACCAATGTATGATGATTCACAGGGATACATGTAGTATGGCTGTTTGTGTCTGTACTTTCTGTAAATTATATATACCTCTTCCTCTGATTTAAGAATATTCTCTACTAATGCAAATCCATCTCCAACCTCAATACAATTGTCTCCTTTCTTTGTGGACAAAGTAAACCGATGAGTGGAGACCTTCCTGTACTGTTGTGAAGAAGTAAACTGTGGGGGGACAGGCCCATCAGTGTGAATATTACGCAAAATTGGATCATCTGTGGGACATGGGGATCCAACATGTGGAATTTCAGACAACCTTTTCACTACCTGTTGTAGAGGCTGATGTGGCTTGCGTAGAAGATGCTTAATTTGTCCAAGATAGTTCTCAAAAGGGAATCCTGAGATATTATCTAGAGTGCCAAACTTCCTGTATTCCTCAGCCAAATGAATAAGCTGGTGTACATTGTACACAATTTCACCTCTTCCATACACTGTCCCAAAGTGTTCAACAAAAGAAGCCATCAACTTGTGTGCAAAGGCCAACATTTCCTCAGAAATACTAGGGGACAACAAGTACATTCCAACAGAAAACAACATGAAGTTGTCATACAGCTCACTGGGGAGGGAATCCTTCAAAACAACAGGACCCCAATACAACATGAAGGATCGCAACTCAGTAGCTTTCCAGCGATCTAACTCTGACAGTTCCCTTGGTTTACGGTTAAATTCACAAGGCATGTAGGGACGTAGCTTTAGCAG
This sequence comes from Notolepis coatsorum, assembly GCF_963971535.1. Taxonomy (NCBI): domain Eukaryota; kingdom Metazoa; phylum Chordata; class Actinopteri; order Aulopiformes; family Paralepididae; genus Notolepis; species Notolepis coatsorum. The sequence goes on from NC_140180.1 coordinate 96,555,616, forward strand.
TTTACCTGAAATGGCTTGTACAGTTTTGGAAGGGACCCTTGTTGCCAAATTCTTCCCCTTTAACCATATATTAAGCAGTTTCCTTGTAACTCCGAGACAACAGAGATGCATGTAATCAGTTGGAAACATAGAAACCATCTTAACTAAACCTGTTAAAGGGCTCGTCCCATTGTGATGTGCCTCATCAACCATGTCTGAGAAACTGGAGTCTGTCCTAAGTCTGACTTTTGTTTCAGGGTATGTCATTTTATTTCTCCATACACCCTCCTGAAAACACTTGTCACAACCAGAATAGCCATTAAATGCCTTGGTCTGCTTAATATAAGCTCTAGCCGGGGCATCACAAATGAAAGAAGAAATCTGTACATCAAATTGCTTGTCATTATAAATAATGCCATTAGACAGTACATTCTGAAGATCTTTGACAAACTGCTCTAGGTACTCAAAAACACTCTTTGGCTTGCTGAGACCACAAAAAATGCCAACAACAAATGGGGACTTTGTGTAGTCACATTTGAGACTTCCAAGTATGGGCCAAAACTGAAGTTTAGAACTTTTGAATAAAGGTAAACCATCTATATTAAACTGTAAATTAAGAGTTGTCAGAGTTGCCGGTAAAATCAAACATGCCAACCGTGAAAGCACCCCTTTGACTAAACCAAAATGATAGTATTCTCCCCCTTCAATCTTAGTGGTAGGCACATGTTTTTGTGTTCCTAGCAATGTTCTTCCATCTTTAGGAAGGGTGGGGTGAAACATCTTCAAAAAGGACAGCAAAGATGATAGTGCAACCAGAGAGACTGAATAGGATGTTGCCCAATATTTTAAACTTGTCATGAGGACATCTTCATTATGCTCATCACTGTCAAAGACATGTTCAGGTTCAATTTCGTCATCGCCAGCTATACTTTCAAAATGTGCATTTGACTCACCTGGTGAGTCAATATTTTCACTTTGATCACTGATAGTTAGTGGTCTGTTTAGTGGCAAGTCTGAAGTTGATAAATCTAGTGGCAAGTCTGATCTAGTTGTTAAATCTAGTGGCAAGTCTGTCTTTGGTAAATCGAGCAGGCACTCAGTATAGGCTGTGACAGGATCTGTGTTCTCTAAAGAGTGATGGTTTGTCCTTGAATTAGCAGCAACAATTAACTTATAATCAGTGAGGATAGCCTGCTCTGTCTCTCTCACTAATTTGTTGACTCTACGTCTTTTAGCCCGAGAATAAGATGACATAGTGATGAGGTGCTGTAGTCAATGTAATGGTACATAAATTGTGCTATTTACTTGGCTAGAACAGGTCTTTGCTTCAATTGCTGCAACGTGCGGCTTCTTGAAACTGGTACGTGATTCTGGAAAAAGAAAGAAAAAAGAGAGGAGGGTCGACATTAATGTGCTGCATTGCAATGTGCAGGGTGAAACGCTTGCATAATTCTACATTTTGATCAATATCAAGAGAGTCCATTATTATATTATTGTTATATTGTTCATTAGAAAATACCATGTATATAACCAAACGTCTAACTATATAGTCAATGTAATGGTACATACATTGTGCTATTTACTTGGCTAGAACAGGTCTTTGCTTCAATTGCTGCAACGTGCGGCTTCTTGAAACTGGTACGTGATTCTGGAAAAAGAAAGAAAAAAGAGAGGAGGGTCGACATTAATGTGCTGCATTGCAATGTGCAGGGTGAAACGCTTGCATAATTCTATATTTTGATCAATATCAAGAGAGTCCATTATTATATTATTGTTATATTGTTCATTAGAAAATACCATGTATATAACCAAACGTCTAACTATATAGTCAATGTAATGGTACATAAATTGTGGTATTTACTTGGCTAGAACAATTAAGTCTCAAACAGCCTGCAAACTACCTGGCGTTCTATCGCCATGCTCTAAGACAAACTCTAACCTTAACCAACTTAGAAAGAGTGCAAGGGGAGATGAAGCATATAGCGATATAAACATAGTCATAGCATCAAATTAGTATTTAGATAAGCCACAGAAAAAAATCACGTTATAAAAATAAGCAGTTTCTAAGAAAAAACGATTTGTTATGTGAAGCGCTTTATCAACATGGGCGCCGCCGTCGCGGTGCATTTAGCTAGCTGGCTACCTAGCCGCAGCCGGGATTCAAAGCCTACTAACCGGCTAACCCAGCTCGCTAAATACTGCATGTAGCTAGCAGAACTGTAAAATTAGTTTGAACAGCCATACAAAAAGAAACACGCGGTCCCGTTGTTGTCTGGTAGGCAACGTTGCATTTACGGATCCACGTGTTTACTAGGCCAGCTAGCGCATGCTTCCTTGACTACTTCCTGTTCACCCAATAAGCATGCTTTTGATTGGCTGAGTCGCACAACGTCATTCAGTACCAACGCACGCAATTGGACCACGCAATTTCTAATCGTTGGCGCTATAATATTTACATCGAAATAACTTAAACAACCGTACGATTCCACTTGCACACTCTCCAGAGTTATATTAAGCACACGCTACGAATATTCATGAATATTTATCTTAGTTGACGTATATATATATTTACCTACCAAACTGCAGCATATCACATGCACAACGCCGTCAAGATCCACTGGTGCACACTCACAATAACGTTATTTTTCACAGAACACAGTTAAGATAAAAGTAATATAGCCAAAACTTACTGTAAAGCACTCAGTAGAATCAAATCCGGGGGGAACCAGACGTGCTGTTCTGAACAGCAGTTCACATTGAGAGATCGAGTGCTCAGCTGCATGCTGGGACGTACGTCTGTTTAAATTGGGGGGGGGGGAATTCGGGCCAACGTAATGACGACAAACAGCATATACGTTGAACAGCATCCGTTGATTCAACATTTATTAGATATTGGCATTTCAATCATTAAAATGCAACCACAAAACAATATTGATTCAATGATATGTTTTCAACAATAGTCAATTGCTTTAGCGGTTAATGGGTGATTCAACATCAATCGTCGACCTTAACCAAAAAGCAAGCATTGTGACCATAAATCAACATTGAATTAACACCTTTTGCTATCTGGGTGATGACTCGGAATTGGACTTGGACTCGAGCATTGACTGCATTCTGACTCTGAAGGTGCAGACGAGGACTTAGACGTGTTCATTGGATAGTTATTTATATCTTTTTTTGTAATAGGCCCTAATCATTTGGCATAAGATATTGATAGTTAGTGCATTTGTTTGGCTATTGTGTCACAAAGTAAATAAACTATCTTTGAAATGGTGACCGCTGTGTAATTTATTTTTAATGTAGACCTTTTTTTATTTGTATGTCAGTGGACTGAACCTTGGTGACTTGGACTTGGACTTGGACTCAGACTTGGACTCGGACTCGAACACTGGGGACTCTCGACTCAACTCGGACTCAAGATGTAGTGACTCGACTACAACACTGCTTGCAGGCTATTATGTCATAATTCTGATATCAACAAGAGGGATTTTGATCAAATGGTCCTGTATCTGTGAAAAATACTAATAGTCACAAATAGTCATAGATGTGAAGCTTTCAAGTACTGTGTTGTGCAATTAAGAGGCATATTTCATCGTTTTTATGGTTCCCTTGGCTAAGTCACATTTCTCGATGGTATTTCCAAATATTCAACTGTAATTGGATGTTAGTGATGACATCCTACTTTATAACACCTGGAGCACTGGAGCCCATGATGATTGCCCATAATTTCTATTTAAAGGAGGCTTGGAACGTGGGAAATGGGTTTTGCCGCCTAGTCTTTGTAGAGATTTGGTCTGAAATGTTACGACACTGGGGGAAATATACATAAATACTCCTCACTGTTTGACCGGGTGTTGAAGGGTTTTCAGGTTAACAACCATAAACAAGTTGTTCAGAGTGAATGTCGGCTGTGATGTCACAGGGAGAACACAAGTAATAAAATGAGCTTTTAGCAGTTAGCTGTACTTTGTGGAGCCAGGAACACTGCCTACCTAATGTGATGCCCAGCTTGTGTTTTACTCTTGGATGTGTGGGGTAGCGAGGCAGGGAAGGAGATCATTTATTTAAAAACAACATGTTGAATACAAGGGAATAAGAGGTGCTGAAAAATAAATAATTAAAATTAGATTTAGCACGTTTGTTCATATGTTCCGCAGTTGTTGACAAGATACAAATTATGTCCCCTTAAAACTGAGATAAGATCTTCACTAGGTCATCATGTAGACAGTCATAACAACAGTTAGAACTACACTAGGTCATCCTGTAGACAGTCATAACAACAGTTAGAACTACACTAGGTCATCCTGTAGACAGTCATAACAACAGTTAGAACTACACTAGGTCATCCTGTAGACGACTGTTAGAATTACACTAGCTCAGACTATAACAACTCATCTATAAAATTACCTCTAATCTAACCCGTATTTGTAACGTTCCCACTCCTGAACTATGTCTTTCAACCACCAGGTGGCCTAGTTCAGTGTGTACATCTTTGTTGTCTTGTATTTATTAATTTCCTGTCTGTCATCACCAATCTGTTGTTTGTTCATCTGTTGTCTGTGCTGTGCCCCATTGCCTAATCTAGTTTTGTCTCCCTTGTGTCTGTATCTATGTGCTGTTTGGTCTTGTCATGTTTCAGTATATTAACCCTGTTATGTTTTTTGTTTAGTTGTTCCACCCAACTGTGTCTAATTTATCAATCAGCTTCCCATGTAGATCATGCACATCTTGCAGCCACATGATCAAAACAAATACATTTCACGATTCCCACACCGGGAAGAATTACAAGATCAGATCGCTAATTACATGTAATTCCACACACATAATATATCTATTATTCTGCCCATGTAAAAAATACTATATTGGACAGACATCCCGCAAATTAAAAATCAGATTGAACGAACACAGAAGCAATATAAAGCGGACTTACATTAATTCCCCTGTGGCACGACATTTTAACGAAATGGATCATAAAATTAATGACCTCAAGTGCATAGGTCTAGAGATGGTGTTTCTTAATAGAAGGGGTGGCAACCATGAACAACTTCTTTTGCAACGGGAATGTGTATGGATTCATCAGCTCAAATCTATGTATCCAGTTGGGATGAATGAAGAGTCCATTTTGGCTCCATTCCTTTAGGTGCTATCCTATGTTATCTACTATATGAGCTCCATTCCTGTAGGTGCTATGATGCTATCCTAAGTTATCTACTATATGAGCTCCATTCATTTAGGTGCTATGATGCTATCCTAAATTATCTACTATATGAGCTCCATTCCTTTAGGTGCTATCCAAAGTTATCTACTGTATGAGAAAAAAACTAGTACACTGTTTAATGAACGGTCTAACAACCTGATACCCCCAATGTACTGTCTTTTTTATTAATAAGATAAGATAAGATAAGATATTCCTTTATTAATCCCCTTGGGGAAATTCGTGACACACACATACGGCTCAACGTCTCATTAATGATATTAACAACAACACAATCATTACATTTTTACAGTAACAATGGCACAGCATAATGACCTTCTGTGTTACGACCGTTAGTAAGCCAGTGGAAAGTAAAGTAAAGATATTGAGCATACATTTGTAAAATGTGCAACCCTAATTTCACCTAGTGGTATGAGACGTATTCGTCGTATGGTTGGATGTATCGAACCACGGCGTCCGTACCGTGAAGTCGCGGGACGAATTACGCGTACCGTTACACCCCTAGTAGAGAGAGAAGAGAAGAAGGGAGGAGAGGATCAGTAGAGAGAGGAGAGGAGAAGGGAGGAGATGATCAGTAGAGAGAGGAGATAAGAAGGAGGAGATGATCAGTAGAGAGAGGAGAATGGAGGAGAAGATAATATGAGAGGAGGGGATCAGTAGAGAGAGGAGAAGGGAGGAGTGGATAAGTACAAAGATGAGAGGAGAAGGGAGGAGGGGATCAGTAGAGAGAGGAGAGGAGCGTAGAGGAGGAGGAAGAGAGGATAGGAAAAGGGAGCAGAGAAGAGGATAGGAGAGGAAAGGAGAGAAGAGGAGAGGAGAGGAGAGGAGAGGAGAGGAGAGGAGAGGAGAGGAGAGGAGAGGAGAGGAGAGGAGAGGAGAGGAGAGGAGAGGAGAGGAGAGGAAAGGAGAGGAGAGGAGAGGAGAGGAGAGGAGAGGAGAGGAGAGTTTAGACTTGATTTGAACAGGGACAACACACATTAATGCACATTGCTGTAAATGTGTGTTAGCCAAAGAAAATGTTCAACTGTTGTCCCTGGGCCTGGTGTTAGGCCGCTAAAATAACAGTAGAACATAAGAACAGGTTAAAAACACATCATGCTAAATATGAGATTTTTGCTAAAGAGCACATTGACGACATATGTTAGCAGACATGTACAACCATAAGTACAAATACTCTGTATGCAGAGAAACAGATATGAGAGCTATGTATGGCAGGACATACATTAGCAGACGCATAGCACATGCATTTGCAGTCATGTACAAACATAATGTGATAGATCTCCTCCCCCCTCCCATGGATATGTGAAGGATGGGAGATACTTCTGCCACAGGAGGAGTAGAGTCAATTAGGTAGCTGATTAGTACTGATAGAATACACCTGCACAGCATTAGTTCACACACATCTCACATGCACACACTCCCGACACACACACACTAGCTGATTAGTACTGATATAATATACCTGCGCATAATTAGTTCACACCCATCTCATGTGCACACACCCCAGACACACACACTACAAAGCCACTTGGTTAGTCAGGAGTAAGTTGAGCGGAGGTGAGGTTGGAGTTGTTGTGAATTGAGAGACAGATTGTGTATTCAGAGTTGTGACGGTGAGAGGTAGTGAGAGGTGAGGAGAAAGCGAGTAAGTGTTATTTGTGTACTGGACCCTGGACTGGCTGAGATTCCCCCTTGTGTACTGACCCTGGACCGGACAGACTACCCTGAGTATTGAACAATGCCTTTTTCTGTCGGCGAGCCTGTTTTGTGTTTTTGACCATCGGACTGTCTATGACCATTCTCTCGCCTATCAAACTGGATTTTTGCCTTTAATTCAATAAATATTCATGTACAGACAATGTACAAACAATGATAATACGTATTATGTACTTGTACACACAATCATACATGTAGGAGTGAGGAGAGGAGGAGCGAGGATAATGGAGAAGAGAAGAGGACAGGAGACGAGAGGACTGAAGAGGAGCGGGGGAGGGAGGAGGCGGTAAGTAGATAGATGGAAAGAGGAGATGAGAAGAGAAGGGAGGAGTGGAGAAGAGAGGAGAGGAGAAGGGATGTGAGGAGAGGGGGAGAAGAGAGGGAAAGGGGGAGATGAGAAAGGAGGATAGGAGAAGGGATGATAAGAAAGGAGAGAAGAGGGAAGGACAGGGGAGGAGAGGGGAGGGAATGAGAGGAGAGGAAAAGGGAGTAGAGGAGGGGGGATATGGGAGGAGATAACAAATGAGGAGAATAGAGAAGGGAAGAGGAAAGGAGAAGGGAGGGGATGAGAGGAGAAGGGAGGAGAGGATAAGGGAGGGGAGTCCCAGGACTTATTTCCTTTGTGGTCCTCGCTGTAGTTAGATGTCATGGAGGTGTGTGCGTGTGCACGTATAAGTGTATGTGTGCGGACGTGCAGGAGACGGTGGAGTAAGGCATTAGCGGCAGATAAATACACAAAAAAACATCAGTAAACAGTAAACATTCATGTTGGGCAAACAGCCATTGTTCTGAAAAAAGGTTAAAATACACACCTCCCATTGTAGGCTTCTATCCCCAGGCCATCAGGTTGCTCAACGAACAATAACACTATGCAACAACCATCAAATGCACTCACAACACACACATCCACATGCACACACTCACTTTAAACAAACAACACACTGCAGCACCCACTCTCCACACTTTAGAACACCTAAACACACTTTATATTTATTGGTAAAGGATTTGCACTACAACCCATACCTCAGTACACCTTACTGTAAATTGTACCTAAATTGTACCTCATCCCATTTCTGCTTTGCACTATATAGTATATTGTATATTAGTATATTGCATAGTATTGTATATTGTATGGTAACTCAGTTACTTCTATTCTGCATCGAACATTGTACATATGTATATACTGAACACTGTGTCTACGTACGTGACTTCTATTTTTACTTCAATTTTTACATGCTATACTATTTTATTTCAGACTTATCTTTTGTCTAGCACAGTCTCTGGAGCGTAACAGAAAGAAGCATTTTGTATAAAAGTATTCTGTACTTCACTACCACTCAAGGACACTTTGATAGAACCTTCCGATTCTACCTCCTGAGTCACTGTCAACACATTAACCCTTTCACTACCACACTACAGAGGGTTAACCTTTCACTACCACACTACAGAAGGTTAACCTTTCAATACCACACTACTGTGATAATGAAAGGTTAACCTTCTGTAGTGTGGTAGTGAAAGGGTTAATGGAATGACAGTGGCTCAGGAGGTAGAATCAGAAGTGTATATCAAAGTGTCCTTGAGAAAGACACCTAACCCCTAACTGCAAGCCATTATTTTACCATATAGACCTGTTCTCTGTCCACGTTAGACACAGTGTGCGCGTGCATCAAGGGGGCAAAAGGAACGTAATGCTGGTCAGAACAACGGGGCAGACTACAATATATTTGCATTTTGTTAGTCATGCTAGTTATCTAAGCAATCAATCCAGAAGCCCAGAACAAGGTGTCCAAACCCACTATCCCAACCATTCCGGGGAGGCAGAATTTTTGGAAAATACACTCCTTGTACATTTAACAAAATTGTGCCTTTCACATTTGGGTTGGTCTCTAAGAAATTGTTAGCAGACACCTGTATCTGTTCGGAGATCAAATTATTTGCATCACTGTTCAAGTAGTCTGAGTATTAGAAGTATTGGTTATTTTGTGTCGATACACAAAAAGTGTCCCGCTCCCCTTCCAGGATGTGCTGGCGTAATCGAAGTGGCATTGAATTAAGCTGGACGTCACAAGTTTCCAACTTCCCCTGACTTTCTGACCTAAGAACTTAGTTCTGGTGTTCACTTTGCCTACCACTTCCAGGGACATACCTGCACCCTCTGCAGTGTCAAAGTGTACAGCCCCAAGTAAGTGACAGGGACAGAGAGAAGCAGAGAGCAGAGCAGGGAGGGTTGGGAGAAGAGAGGAGGGATGAACAGAGAGGAGCGGAGTGGAGAGGAGAGGAGGGAGGGGTGGGAGGAGAGGAGGGAGGAACAGAGAGGAGAAGAGAGGAGGGAGGGTTGGGAGGAGAGGAAAGAGGAACAGAGAGGAGAGGAGAGGAGAGGAGGGAGGGTTGGGAGGAGAGGAAAGAGCTGAAAAGAGAGACGAGAGGCAAGGAGAAGAGATGAGAGGATAAGCAAGGAGAGCAGAGGAGGGACAAGAAGAGGAGAGGTGGTTGGGAATGGACGTGAGAACTGAGTTTTACGAAAGGCAGAGTTTTTGCAGAGAAAGCTGAATCACTGTCCTAGGCCTTTGCAGCACTGCAGATTCATATACTGTATTTGCAGTGTGGGTCGAATCCCTAACCCCTAATCCCTAACCTAATCCCTAACATTTGGCAGTGAGTTTGCCTTGTCTGAATTAGTTAAAGTCAAAACCTGATGCAAGTCAGTTTTCCTCTTTCACCATTGAAAATGGTTCACAGGCCAGTCTTTTTCACCCGCCCCCCCCCCCCCAACACACATAATGACCCGTAACAGTTCAACACAGTCATCAACACCGTGCCGGCTGGTGCAAAGGGCAACACCAAAGGTTATCCATGTCTGTCTTTGGCCATCTTCTCCAATGGACCCCAGCTATGTCCATGCTGTTACAACTCAGTCCAAGCCTGGGACTGAAGGGAGAACTTATAAGCAATGTTTGTGTAGCTGCCTCTCTTCCAAAATAACTACCTGTAACCATTGGTAACCACATAAAGGAACACACCAACATTTTGGGAAAATAGCGTAGATAGATTAGTGAAGATAGATACCAATTTCCTCTCTGTGCGTTCAGTAGAAAGCTATCTGGCTGCATGTTAGCCTAGCTTAGCACAATGAATGGAAGCGGACACGACCGGTTAGCCTAGTCATTGTCCAATGAACACCTCTCCCGAAGGCTAACCGGTCAAGTCTGCTTCCATTCCTTGTGCTAAGCTAGGCTAACATCCAGCCAGATAGCTTTCTACTGAACGCACAGAGAGGAAACTGGTATCTATCTTCTTGTCTCTCTCTGGAGAAGACGGTAAGCAAAATGTCCAAAATGTTGGCGTGTTCTTTTAAGAAAGAAAAAGCCTAATTTCTGTACAGCGGTAGAGTAGCTAAAACGATGGAAAAGCGCAGTATCACAGTTCCACTGTGGCCACTTTAGAAGATCCAGTAATTTCCCAAGTTAAGATAATCTATCACAGTAAACACGGAACCTTCATTTGGTTTTGTCGAAGTTTCTCCGCTTTATTGCTTTTTCATTATTCCACAGTGTTCCCAAGTGGAGACGCTTCACATCAGTGTGTGCATCTTGTTTAACCTGAGGCTGTTTTGCTCTGAAGGCCCACCACCCTCAACAAAACATCCTTTGTGGTTCTGTTAGGCCCTGCCGCTCACCGGACACCCTCGGGAACAAAGTCCCTGTCGGGAAATAGTCACTCACAAGCGTGTCACCTTACAATCCTTTTTGTCACATCCATATCTTTGTTGGCAAACAATCTGGTTCTTTTGAATGAAGGATAGATGTTTATCTTGCCGGTGATTTCATTCAACCTTTATTTATTCCTCGAAAAGGACAATTGAGGTCACCCTCATTTTCAATGTCGTCTAAAAGACTTAGACATTTCAATGGATACATTTCTTTTTCAATATAATAATAATAAATAATAACAACTCTATCAATATAGCACCCTTCACACACGTACCGCAACCCAAAGTGCCCCACAGCAAGTAGCACAAACTGAACATGGGCATAAAATCAGCATACAGTCGACAGAATAACAACAATGTATAAAATGCAGACATGAGAATAGGTATAAAAGACAATAAAAGTAGTGCAACATAGAACGTGCAGACATAAAACAAGTCCAATAAGTACAGTGTTGCTCGAAGGCTGTTCCCCACCGGAACAGCCAGTCCCCCAAATACCCACACATCAATGCCCACCACATCCCCGTCCACGACACCCCCCCTGATAAACCATGTCATGACCACTTTAGGATATTTAAGACGACACCCACGGTAGTGGAGACGAGACAGTAGTGCTAGGCCTCTTGCTAGAGAATTCATTTGAAAATGAATGGAGGAAATGAAGATGTACAGTAGACAGAAGTGCATGGGCTCTTAACTCTAAACTTATAGTTAGACAATAGCATTGTCCTTCAAAAAAAATTATACAGAATTTTTTTTATACAAATTCACCAAAGAAATAGATTTTTGGAACTCCCTTAATGTAAACTACGGCGGTGTGGGGATGGCTGATTTAAACCGCCACACCTGCCCTGGGTCAAGGTAATTAGACCTGGGAGCAGGTGCGGCTGTGCATCTGTTGTGCATGAGGTAATCAATACACAATAATAGAGCCTCTGTCGTGGCAGCTGCCTCCATCTGCTCTGGCTTGTACCAACGTGCCAAGCCTCTACAATAAAGGTTTGTGTTTTCACCATCTACCCGGTGTCTCTTTCCCGTGCCGGAAAGCCCCACATCGGGCACCGCTGTGGCATTAGACTCTACCACAGGCCTCCTAAGTGGCTTTCAAAGAAGCTTTCCAGCACAGAGACACCGGGTAGATGGCGTAAACACATACCAGTTTATTGAAGAGGGTTGGCAAGACGGTATAGACCTGTTCGCTGTCAGACTCACTGTGCGCGCGCATCAAGGGGTCAAAATGAACGTAATCCTGGTCAGAACAACGGGGCAGACTACAATATATTTGCATTTGTTAGCCATGCTAGCGACCTTAACAATCAATCCATGCCAAAGCTACAGTATGTAAACGGTGAAAGACTCACTCACAGCCATGCTGATTTGGCTAAATGACATCCAGCCGTTTGAAACAACTCTTAGTCAGGGGAGTATCATGGTTTCTCCATAGAGCCCAGTCCTATTATTTTAGCGCAGCAGCTCAAACAGCTAGTGGGCAACTTATGGTGCGTTCACGTCAGGTGGGAAGAAGCGGACAAACCAGATGACATCTCGTTGCTACAACTAGGAAGCATTCACGCGTTGAACTCGAGGAAACGCCCACATCCAAGATGGCGATCTTAGCCTACTGCTAACCTATTGCTACAAGTCGTTAGCAAGTTACTTTAAAATCAACTTTAGACGAACAGCAGCAAGTATAGCTCGTTTTTCATATGAAGGGTACAGCAGTATGATTGTATTATTCTGATTATGTGATCAAAGTGATCATTTTGATTTGTATTTACCTTGTATTGCCGACATCGCCGTCAAGCTTGCTGCCATGATGGTTGATACTTCCGCATTTCGGGACGCGAAGTGGGAGATATCGGGGTATATAAAAAACTCCCATATGACCTAGTAGGAATTACCACTAGGAGGCTGACGTGAATGGCTTTTCCCAGTCGGAAGCTGGTTCTTTCGCTTCTTCCCACCTGACGTGAACGCACCATTAGTCATGTGACTCAGTTGGTATTGCTGATTGGCTCGAACACGGTTTGTATACAGCGAGCAGGTCTATAAGCCAGAGTAGATGGAAGTAGCTGTCATGACAGAGGCTCTATGTGTGTGTGTGTGTGTGTGTGTGTGTGGGGGGGGGTGGCAGATGTAACCTGTGCACATTGATTACCTCATGCACAACAGGTGCGCAGTCACCCCTGCTCCCAGGTCTACTTACCTCGTTCCTGGGTCCACGATCAACCAATCCCTGCACAACAACACCATACCAAAGAGGCCAAGCAGAGTAGACAGGCTAACCAGTAACGGCGTGAATTGACCAGCCCTGGGCTTGTGGTCCACTGTAGTCTCCCCTCTCATGGTCACGGTCCTATTTCTGTTGGGTCCATGCATGACAAGAGGGACAGTGTGTTTAATGAGCCTGGGCTTCAGGGCCAGTCTTCTGCCAGCTTTAGCCAGGTTTTGAAACGTGGCCTGGTTTGGCAGGGGTCTAAAGATAACGGAGATGCTGGCTATACGCCAGGGCGTCCGCAGCGTGAGTAGAACCCGGCCAATGTGGGTCACAGGCGTGGGTCCGGTTATGAGGAGCAGGACGGTCTGTTTCCGTTACCCGGGGCCTCAGGGTGAGACGCTACATCTCTGGTTGGGACTTTGTTAAGACCTTGGATAGTGAACTGTGTTAAGACCTTTGATACTGAACTTTGTTAAGACATTTGATACTGAACTGTGTTAAGACATTTGATAGTGAACTTTGTTAAGACCTTTGATAGTGAACTTTGTTAAGACCTTGTATATTTGTATAGTGTTGGGACTTTATTCCTATTTACCTATGTTTAATGTATGAAGCACATTCTCAGGGGCTCATACAGAACCAAGCATTTCACTGCATTTACTTTATACGTGACAAATAAAAGCAAACTTGAACTTGAACTAATATTGTTAATCAAGTCTGACAATGAGTGAAGGTTCTAACAAAGCTCAATATTGCTTTCACAAAGCCCTTATTTCTGTTGCGGCCCAGCTGGCTTTGTGGCTCATTGGTGGCACAGCCCGGCTGAACCGGGTCTAACGACGCTAGCTGTGAGTCAAACGGACCACAGCATGGCTAGAATCTGGGCTGCAGCGTTACATATGGTCGGCCCCCACATGACAAGACGCACAATATGCTTCTGTGGGCCTGCGGCTCAGGATGTGCGACTACATTTCTCATTTGGGTTTCAGAGCCTGGGCCCTCATTCATCAACGTGTTCTACGCACAGATTTGTGCTTACCCTGTGCGTACGATCATTTCTAAGCAAAGAGTGGGATTCATCAATTTCAACTTGAACTTGACTCCGTGCTTACGTCTACGCACAGGTCAGAGCACACTTAGCTGACGCCCAGTGGTAGAATATATTATTACAACAAGGAAATGAGCTTCTGTGCATAATAACACTGGCATGTTCTAGTATGAACCGTAATTCATTATAGTTCATTGTAAAATAGCAACAGTAGTGTAATTATGGTCAAAACCCTATAAATAGCATTTGGAATAATAGATCTTTCTCTCAGAATGAATGCAGCATGGTTTATATAGCGTTATCGGAATATACGGGGTGTAGGCTACTGACTGACTGCGCTCCGCGTAGCTTGATTGATTGATTGAAAAGTTTATTAACAGATTGCAGAATGGGTACAGACGTACAGTACAGTACAGCTCAGTACATACAATTGTTAAGGGGATGCAGACCAGAGAAAGACTTTCGTCTTGTTTACATCAGGGTCCCCCATTTTCAATTCATCATAAATCATAAAGCTCAACTCGTTATTATTTTGCGCACAGACCACAGAAACACGGGAACGTTTTGATTATATTTAAAAGGCTTTACGTTAAACGAAACAAGTGGAATTTCGAAGCTGTAAGCAGAATACAAGTCATATGAATATAGTGTTCTTCCCCCTTTTTACTGTATAAGAAAGAATAGAAAACGCATTGCAATGACACCAGATAGTGGACAGACTATGTATATGATGGGATTCAAGTTCGCGTTTTTGTTGATCATAGGCATGCTGTCAGAGTATGATATCTTAATCAAACATTCTAGAACATTTGTCGTCACAGATCATGTCCTAATAGAACATAGGCTATGGCATGGATCGTGATATTGTGTGGACTGTTATTATTACTGTACCGGGCGGTACCACCCATTGTGACAACAACCTTGTGAGTCCCGCACACAAACATGATGGAATTCAAGTTCATGTATTGAAAGGCAGGCTACATCATACATGCAGTGAGATTCATTGTTCTTGTATATGCTCTCGTATTATTGTTTATATAGGCTACCCAATACTGACATAAAAATAGATTGTAGTATGCCTCTAGAAATCATATGCAGCAGGTAGAAAATTGACGGGAGATCCATCGCGATTTGGAATAAAATTGAGGAGAACTTTAATCCCTGGGTATTAATCAAACAACACGGGAAAAGGCAGTCATATTCCAGCGCGGTATTTATTAGTGTTTGCGCTGCCCAGGCAGCAATGGTTAATAGATATCATATCCGACATCACCGTAAGTGTACACGTCTGTCAGCCTGTCTCATGACACGCTTCCCTCGGCTTAGTCCATTTTTCCACATTTCATGGGTGTATTCCATTACCGTATATGGTTAATCGGGGCGTTTCTGGTATGCAAATACTTAAAACTGTGCACGAGCTCAAACGTAGGATCAAAGTCATATTCATCATGACAGGTGTGCGTAGAACCTGCGTACGCACGTGTGATGAATCCCGACTTTCCTGTGCGTACACTCATTCTAAATTCTGTGCTTACGTGTGGAAATAGAACATGTTCTACGCACACGTTGATGAATGAGGGCCCTGGTTTCCTAAAGCTCAAGCTGGGGTCTGGGCACAATTTAAATAGCACAGGAGTAATAATACCTGGGCACTATTATCGACAGTAAACTCACATGGTACGCTCACACCAATGCCAGATCTGCAAACGTCTGCAGTTCTTTGAGGAAACGTAGACGTTTCAAAGTGGACAGAGCTCTGCAGATACTGTTCTATAAGACCTGCATCCAGAGTGTGCTGACTTTCTGTATTCAGTGCTGGGGGGGGGGGGGGGGGGAAGCACTAAGTGTACAGAATAAGAATACATTAAATAGGGTAGTCAAATAGGTATGATAACTGGTGAAGCAATGTGCAGTATTACAAACATATGTCAGACCAGTACACCAGGAAATTGGCAGAAAATATCATAGCCAATCAACTGTACCCACTATGGTCTGAGTACGCACTCTTACCCCCAGGGTGGAGGTACTGCATGCCTAGGACTAGAACCAAACAATGCATTACATCCTTTGTCTCATGCAGCATTCAGCTGCTTAACAAGTTTTGATTATTTGGCCTTTTTTAGCACTTGCACCATGGTGCCGTCGAGGGTCATGCAGTGTCATGCTTTTTATTATGTTCGTATTTATTATGCTCATGTCTTGTTTGTCTGTGCTGTATTGTTCATACAATATTTGTGCCTATTAGGCTTTTTTGTTGCTCTCTTTGTGCAAAGCAAATTCCCATGAAGGCCAATAAAGGTCTCATTCATCATTCCAGAGGGTCCCACAGAATAGATTAATTTCCCTATTTCATGAGGTTAGGCTGATGAGAACATTTGAGTGACTATTCCGATCATAGGTATGATTTTCTAAGCTAATTAACTCTGGGCTTAAACATACTTGTAACATGTCTTATTTAAGAACAGAAAACCTTATGAGATGGGTGTTCCTGAGACCAAATCTTACCAAGTGGGGATCCGTGGAACAATTCAGGGGTCCCTTGCCTGAAAAAGCTTAAGAACTACTGTAGGCAGGGGTGTAAAGTACTTGAGTAATTATACTTCATTACAATACTTAAGTACTGTTTGGGGTATTTGTACTTTACTCAAGTATTATTAGGTTTGTATACTTGTACTTTTACTCAATTACATTTCAGAGAAAAAAAACATACATTTTACTCCTTACAAAATGCAGACCTACGAAGTACGAAGTACAAAGTACAAATCTCGCAGGTCCAACCATTTTAATTAGTATATTTGTTTCTCTGGCCGAACTAACATTAACGTTATTAATCCTTCGGCCACACTTTATTTAAAAACAGCCAATCAAATCCTCATCAATGGAAAATTAACTGGCCCATACCCATGCTGATTGGTCCTTGTGCAAGACTAGAAAGCGGGGATCTTTGCTAAGCTGTAGGGTCACATATCGGCATGTAACTCGAGAACCGCTGAACGGATTTTGTCACCTGAAAGGGCAATCGACAGGCAACAAATAGGGCTTTAATTCTATCTATTGTATTAAAATAAATGCACACCCGAGCCACTAGAGGTCGGCAAAGTGGCATCGCAAATCGTCCTCATGAGGGCCCACATGTGGATGTTGGATGTTAAGAGATTAATGTATTTTTTATAAAAAAAAATTTAGCCAAGAGTAAAGGCCATAACCCTATCAAAACAGTAGTCAAAGTGTATATTTTTATTTATACCGATGTTTTATACGATTAATCGGAAATACGAATTTATCGAAAAAATGCTAATTATATCTATTTTATCGTAAAAGCGCAAGGGAATTACTAGATCCAGATTGAACCCTGCCATTGGAAAGATTAGCCTTTTCCCTATCCATATATGTATGATTTGGCCATAATAAGGTCAAGGTCAAGTTCAAGGTCAAATATGAATTCATAATTAAAATCGATGATCATTTATTACTGTATCTACAAATCCTTCTGTTTAATAATCTTCCCTTTATTCATTTGCTTAGCTTTTTTTTTACACTTGATCTCAATAAGGTGGTGAATGAGCTCATGGAGCGAAATCTCTTTGTTACAATTGTAACATGGTGTTATTCACCATCAAAGATGCACAAATAAATCATAATTTATATTCTCCTTTTCTTCATTACAATTTACTCAAGCCTAGTAACAGACACAATATTTCTGACACTGGAAATACATACCCCCATGTCCCTAGATGATCCTAGATACCAATAACATGCAAATTGACCTTGCAGAAGTGGAGCAATCTTCCATTTACTTAGGCATGTACCTTTAGGCGAAATTTCTGAAAATAGGGCTACCACTTAACAGGTTAAACACCTGCTATCAGAAGAATAGACAGTCAGAAAAAAGTCTTTACTTTTACTTTTTAGTACTTAAGTACATTTAAAAGTAGAAACTTTTTTACTTTTACTCAAGTGTGTTTTTAGCCAGATACTCTGACTTTTATTTGAGTACGATTTTGAAACGGTACCCATACTTTCACTTAAGTACAATGTTTGTGTACTTTTTACACCCCTGACTATACAGTAGGTAGACGCCCAAAAGAGGTAACAGTCATATGTTCTTGGTGGAACCCTGCCGTAGGCTGTAGGACAAGATCAACGTGGTGGCTGATTCATTTAGCAAATAAATCTCATAAAATTATGGAGATGGAAAATAAATAGCAATAGATATGAAATCATTTAATTGAGCTATAATTAACACAACGCAAGGGTTGGGTGTCCTCTGATGACATCACCGGAGGACATATTCATACTCACTAAGTAAACTCTCAAATGCCCCTTCAGAAACAAAATGTCTTATTTTGGCTCCTGGTCTGAAGGCCTCATCTGAAGATTGTCATTGTATAAACATGACATACATTGTAAACAATAAGGCAATTGAGTTGTGTAACTCCTGAGGTATGATGTATACTAACACAAAGCTATATATTAAACTGAGTGTATACAACATTAAAATAAAAAGAGAACCCAAATATATAGGCTAGTATAGACTATACATACATATATACAACTAAGTGTAAAAAAGAGAAGCCCTAATATATACTAAGGCTATACATATACATGCATACATTACATACAAACGCCCATCTCAAGGTATATGCACATACATGAACATGCCAACATATACAGTATGTGTATGCATACTATGCATACACATAATAAGCATACTTGAATGTGGGATGGATGTCCTATTAATATTGTCTCTCTATATCTCTCTCTCTTACACACACGCACACACGCACATGCACACACAGACACACATACAGTACTGTTAAAAGTTATCTGAAGGGTTACATACACAGCCTGAAACAAAGTGGATTTCACCTGCCAGTTAAATTATTTAGCATCTGAAGAATTGTTTGGAATAGAAAGAACAGGGTAAAGATAGGTTGGCAACCAGCTATTGTAAAATGGTTACTGACAAACTCAATGTAGTCACTACCATATTTCCATATTTTCTGGGTGTTTTCCATGTTATTACCATCAGTGCCATGGTTTAAGTTAAATCGGATTATAATAATGATATAATGTAACTGTTGCAATACATGACGTGTACCATTGCAGTGCCACGGTAAATGATTTAATACAAATGGCTGGTACCATGTTAACCCTTTCACTGCCACACTACAAAAGGGTTCACCCTTTCACTGTGACAATATATAAGGTTAACCCTTTCACAACCACACTACAGAAAGTTAACCGTCTGTAGTGTGGTAGTGAAAGGGTTAACCTTCTGTAGTGTGGTAGTGAAATGGTTCAAACTGAAATTACCATCCATAATCTTTGGAGTCTGTATGCCAACTGTGCTGTTCTCCTGCGTTGGGAGAATAATCGAGGAAGCAA
>NC_140180.1:96575088-96625088 GCF_963971535.1 Notolepis coatsorum
GAGAGTAAACTACAGATTGCAAGTAGGGTGGCCAGATCCCAATAAACCAAATGTGGGACAAATGGTATGTTTGTAAGGGACAATGTGGGACACCCCCCACCCTCCTTTTTTTTTGTGGACTGTCCCTGTCCCCTCAAACAAGGCTCATCCGCCACTGTCCTCGTTAAAATGACGACAAGCCTAATATGTTTTGCTCTTATTTATTTATTTTATTTTCCTTTTGTCTCTAATGGGTGTTAAGTACTCAAAATAAATAAAATTACCACCCAGACTTACAATCACTTATGATTATAGGTCTGGACCCCCAGTCTTATCACACACATACAGATACAGCACTCAAAACTCAAACCTCTCATGCCTCTCTACCACTCTCTACCACTCCTCTATTGTTCTTGACCGGGCCAGATTTCACACCTCCACTTCCTCCCACAGGCTGGGCAGATTTTCATCTTACATTTTTATTCGTCCCAAATGTCCCAGCCCCATCAGATTTCTTAGCTTTTTTCACTGTTTACTTATCATGCATTGCAACACTAATATATGGTCAGTACCCCAAGTCAGACTGCCCATATAAAAATTATTTTGGGGGTCTGAGGGCAGTAGCCCCCGACCCCCTCCCTGGGGAAGCACTTAAGTTAACTACCCTCCCTTTGTTCCCCCAGCCAACACCCCCGGAAAATTAACACCTGAGTAGACTTAAGTGGCACACAAGCAGCAACAAGCAGCAGACAAGCAGCAGAATTGGTTTGATTTTTGAGCGCTGCGTCTGTACACACACACACACACACACACACACACACACACACACACACACACACACACACACACACACACACACACACACACACACACACACACACACACACACACACACACACACACACACACACACACACACACACACACACACACACGCACACACACACACACACACACACACACACACACACACACACACACACACACACACACACACACACACACACACACACACACACACACAATGACCACCCAGACTATGCATAATAACGACCACCCTCACAACACTTTTTCACTCTCCTGCCCTCCGGGAGGAGAATGAGGAGCCTCCGAGCTGCAGGACCAGCAGGCTGAGAGACAGCTTCATACACCAGGCTGTCAGGAAGCTCAACTCTCTCCCAGCTCTCCCCTCCTCTACTCTGCCACCACAGAACCTGGACTAAGAACACCCCCCCGCAGGAACAGTAATGGCACAATAATAAAGAATTATGATTATCTTCCCCCTGCAATGATGTGTGCGGGGGGTGGTTAGGTTACCAAACGGCTACTCGCATCTTTTTTATTGTTATTATTCGTTTTCAATCTAAACCGTTTGGGATTGTTTTCCCCTTTTCAAATTTGGACCAAGTGAGCGGTCTTCTCTCGTGCCGAGCGGAAGTGGAAGACCAAGAAGAGGCTGGGTAGACGATGTCTGTGATTGGAGTGGAGTGAGAGGCGGAGTCACGGAGTTGGAGAGAAGAGGTGGGGACAGAATGGGTTGGAGAGTGATAGGCAACCTTCGGAACGAAGAAGCCACCTAATGATGATGATGAGCAGCGGAGATAACAGCAGCGCGTTAGCGCGGATGACAAGCAATCATGCGGGACATGGTCTCAGTTTGCGTGACGCGTGAAAAGAGACAGAAATGCTGTACAATCACGCGCAATGCGTCTGGCCACCCTAATTGCAAGCCTATTTTTGTAGTTACTTTTCTCTCGACGCACAACTTTCCAAATATTATTACTTCCGGGGGTCCAAACAGCAGTCTTTCATGGCAGTCTTTCAAGTAGTTTCTGACAGCAAACATGTTGGTGGTGTCCGTTTAAAAAAGCCACCACGGGAAATGTCCCCCCCCCCCCCCCAAAAAGCTATTATACCCTCAATTGGCAGGTGGCGGATGTCAAGCCATGCAGTGCTTGCAAGATTACAGGTTCAAAGAATCGAGAAGTGAGTGTAATTATCAAGTGCATGGTGCTCCGTTTAGGCAAAATCATCTAATGGAAGACCAAAAACTGTGTGGGGTCCGTTTCAATATCGGTTGGGATTTGGAATGGCTTCTGGTGCGTGCCAGTGTGTGTGTGTGTGTGTGTGTGTGTGTGTGTGTGTGTGTGTGTGTGTGTGTGTGTGTGTGTGGTGTGTGTGTGTGTGTGTGTGTGTGTGTGTGTGTGTGTGTGTGTGTGTGTGTGTGTGTGTGTGTGTGTGTGTGTGTGTGTGTGTGTGTGTGTGTGTGTGTGTGTGTGTGTGTGTGTCAGGCAGGAGTCTGCTTCACAGTACGCTGTGTGTTCATACAGCAGGTATTTGGACTTAATAATAATAATCTTCATTTATATAGCACCTTTCATACACGGAGTGTAGACCAAATGCGTCCACATTTTTATATGAGTCTAGCACATTTTCATAACAATAGCTAATATTACCGTTTTCATTGAGGTTTCTTACAAATTAACGATGCTTTATGTTGTCCTTTATATGCCGATTATCATACAAATCTTAAATTGTACCATATGTCACCCTTTAGACAACATATGTAACGCTACCAGCACACTTTTGTTAGGATAATTAGTTTACCATTCGCGGTCGCTATACCGAGGTCACAGTAATTGTTTACCGTGTGTGTGTGATGTGTGTGTGTGTGTGTGTGTGCATAGCGCAACATGACAAGCGTCCACAGGAAGGAAAACTGTTTACCCAGAGAAGGGAGGAGAGGAGGTACGGATATTATAAGCATGTTGCACTCTCTTACATATAGGAGGATATACTGTCTCTCCCACAGGCAGGCAGAGAGAGAGAGAGAGAGAGAGAGAGAGAGAGAGAGAGAGAGAGAGAGAGAGAGAGAGAGAGAGAGAGAGAGAGAGAGAGAGAGAGAGAGAGAGAGAGAGAGAGAGAGAGCACAGCCTAGCCATAGAGAAAGGCCGCCATAGGCAGACCTGGGCCCTCATTCATCAACGTGGCGTAGAAAATGTTCTATTTCCACACGTAAGCACAGAATTTAGAATCAGTGCACGCACAAAAAAAACGGGATTTACCACACGTGCGTACGCAGGTTCGACGCACACCTGTCATGATAAATATCACCTTGGCCCTGCGCCGAGGCTTGTGCACACTTTCACGTATTTGCATACCAAAACCGCCCCGATTAACCATATACGGTAATGGGCACCCCCATGAAATGTGGAAGAATGGACTAAACCGAGGGAAGCGTGTTATGAGACAGGCTGACAGACGTGTACACGTACGGTGATGTCGGATATGATATCTATTAACCATTGCTGCCTGGGCAGCACAAACACTAATAAAGACCGTGCTGGAATATGACTGCCTTTTTCCATTTTGTTTGATTAATACCCAGGGATTAAAGTTCTCCTCAATTTTATTCCAAATCGCGATGGATTTTCCGTCAATTTTCTACCTGCTGCATATGATTTCTAGAGTCATACAATCTATTTTGATGTCAGTATTGGGTAGCCTATATAAACAATAATACGAGAGCATATACAAGAACAATGAATCTCACTGCCAATGATGTAGCCTATACGCCATGTGTAGCCTGCCTATATGTGATCAATACAAACTTGAACTTGAATTCCATCATGTCTGTGTGCGGGTCACTGCGGGAACTCACAAGGCTGTTGTCACAATGTAAATAAGAACGTGCACTGAAAAGTTACAGTATGTAGTTGGTTGATTATTTGTATGACAGTCAGTAAACCCTTGCAAAAAGTATCCGTTTTATTTAATGAATTGAAAACATTCAGCATCGCCTTCCTCCCGGCATGCAGCAACAACATGTATCAGGCAAATGCGCATCGCAACATTGACTTAGTGGAATCCCTTTCTATTCACATAACTGCATTTGTGATGGAGCTTTGACAGCTACAGTAACAGTCTATTGCTCGATCCATCTCCAATATCACGATGGACCGTGCCGGTGGCAAAGACCCGAGGGTGGAGAGGATCTTGAATGAATTCCATCATCATATTTATATGTTGTGTGTCTGTCCACTATGTCTGTTACTTTGTTATTCCCCCCCCCCTATCTATGTAAAGCGACCTTGGGTCTCTTGAAAGGCGCTATATAAAATGAAGCTATTATTATTATTGTTATTATTATCACATCTGAGCGGGAGCTCACAAATAGACTGTTAGTCTCAGTGAAGTTTCAACGGAGGTCATCTATTCTAACCAACAAATTGAAGTAGAAAGCATTTCGTGACCAATCTTATTTGGAAACATGAAACACAAAATAATTCGCTTTTTATTTGAAACAATATTTAATCGCGTTTGGAGGTTGGTGTTTTGCGTCTGCCCCCCCGTGCCAAACAAGCAGGCCAACCTCTTGTTCGCGTGTGAGCCCGTTATAATTACACTACTGTCGCTATTCTATAATGAACTATAATGAATTACGGGTCATACAGAAGTTGAACACTAATGCACGAAAGCTTATTTCCGCCTTGAAACTAATGCAGAACTGAGGAGCGCTTATGCCGTAGTAACGATGTTCTACCACTGGGCGTCAGCTAAGTGTGCTCCGAGTTGTGCGTATACACATAAGCACGAAGTCAAGTTCAAGTTGAAATTGATGAATCCCACTCTTTGCTTAGAAATGGTCGTACGCACAGGTTAAGCACATATCTGTGCGTAAGTCAGGTTGATGAATGAGGGCCCTGGCTCCTAAGAGAAGACAGACTGTGCACCCACTGCACACAAGATGAGGTGGAACCCGAGCTACACTTCCTAACAACCTGCCCACTATACCACGACATCAGAGACATATACTTCGCACAAATTGCAAACACCCAAAAGAGACTTTGAAAACATGGACAATAACAAAAAACTCCCATACCTACTGGGAGAAAAACTCTCCTGCTCTTAACCCTTTCACTACCACACGACGGAAGGTTAACCCTTTACTATCACACTACAGATAACCGTCTGTAGTGCGATAGTAAAGGGTTAACCGTCTGTAGTGTGATAGTAAAGGGTTAACCGTCTGTAGTGTGATAGTGAAAGGGTTAACCCTTTGTCGTGTGGCAGTAAAAGGGTTCACCTTCTGTATTGTCGCAGTGAAAGGGTTATCCATTTGGTAGTGCGGCAGTGAATTGGTTAACCTTCCGTATTGTCGCAGTGAAAGGGTTAAACCATTTGGTAGTGTGGCAGTGAAAGGGATAACTACTAGAGAGAGGCGCTACCATGACACACTGCGGTAGTAGACAAGGTGGGATCTGGGGACACTGCTGTGGTGTGGGGGATGGCTGATTTAAGCACCTGTCACACCTGTCTTGGGTCAAGCTAATCAGACCTGGGAGCAGGGGTGGCTGAGCACCTGTTGTGGACTGAGGTAATCAATGGACACAGGTTAAATCCCCCCCCCCCCCCCCCACACACACACACACACAGACACGCACACAGACACACAGACACACACACAGACAGGAGAGCTCTGTCTAGATGGCACAAACCATCTGCTCTTGGCTTGTTATATATTGCCACAACTCTTCGGTCATATATAGGCATCCTTTGTCCTCACTGTTCCTATCGTTTTTAGTTATTGACTGATGATTTTATTAAAATTATTTTAATTTAATTCAATTAAATTTGGTTCACTGTTTTTAACTGCTATTGTTATCTGTTATTGTTGTCATTTATTTCAGATATTTTTTTTTATATGTTATGCCGTAGTGTAAAGCACCCTGTGCATTCGTGCTGTGAAGGGTGCTATATAAATAAAGGTCATTCATTCATTCATTCATTCATTCATTCATTCATTCATTCATTCATTCATTCATTCATTCATTCATTCATTCATTCATTCATTCATTCATTCATTCATTCATTCTTCAATAAAGGTCTGTGTTTGCACTACCGTCTCATGTGCCTCTGTGTCAGAAAGATCTGTTAAAACCCACTTGGGTGGTTCAACTGTTGAACTGCTAGTGCTACTAGTGATGCGTGGGTTGGGTGGGTGCAGTGTCACAAAAGAAAAAAGAAAAAAGTTCCAAATAATTGTGGGCAGGGTGTGGACAGAAGAGGATAACATAAAAGTCATGGACAATTTACCATAATACACTGTGGGCTACAAATGTTTCCAGATTGATAAGCCAACTCACAAACAAATGAAACAAGTTCAGAATTGGCTGATTGCTTGACCCCCAGAAGTGCTCCTTTCAGCGACGCGTTGAAAACGTGCCCGTCCGGATCGTGTGCTCATGTGGAGCACGTGGAACATAACGTTTGTAGTTATACAGTAGCACACTGGCGGAATGGCACCACATTTCAAACTGCACTCCCTTGTGTGCTCAGCAATACATCCACCGAGTATAGGGTGGCCAAACGTCCCGATTTGTGCGGGACAGTCCCGCATTTCAGCCCTCTGTCCCGCATGCCGCAAGAGAAGATCAATGTCCCGCATTTGTGCCCTTCCGAGCCCAATCTTCTCTGTTCCATTCGTTCCGTTTCTCCGTACAAGTCAACAAGTCACCCTAGAGAGTGCAGCCGTTCCGATTTTGAGAAAGCAGCCAAATGCAACCAACCAGAAGGCGAGGCTGTGTTCCGAAGGAAGCTTACCCGCCTCCTCTGTGCTCAGCACCAATGGGAAGCATCCATTCGCTTTTTTAATTTCTGAAAGCCGGCCATTGCTTTCTACGCGGAGAGACTGTAGCTCACAGTGTTAAAGACCAGCTCACAACTTTCCAGAGACACACTGATCTGCTGCAACTTTTCAGAGATGGTAAGTTCATCTAACTTATTCTAGTCTAAAGAAACCTATATATTACTATTTGTTAATCAGAGCGTTATTTGTTAATCAGAGCCGTTATTTTACCGTGTGTTTGTGTGTGCACGCCCCCGTGTAATGGCAAATTACTTTTACTCATGCTTTTCGGTGGCTTTCAGTGTATGTATGGTAAAAACACATTATACATTCAGGTATATATTAATATTGATACATCGAGGTAACGTTAATATGCCTTTGTTTATCAGAACTATTTGCCTGCATGTGCGCTTTCCGTGGCAAATGCACTCGCGCTTTGAGACGGTACGTTCATTTAACTTATTCTAGTCTAAAGAAACCTATACATCGAGGTAACGTTAATATGCCTTTGTTAATCAGAACTGTATTTTGCCTGCGTGCACGCTTTTCTAGTCTAAAGAAACGTATATTACTATTGATACATCGAGGTAACGTTAATATGCCTTTGTTAATCAGAACTGTATTTGCCTGCGTGCACGCTTTCCGTGGCAAATGCACTCGCGCTTCGAGACAGTAAGTTCATTCAAACTATAATGCCTTTAGTTAATCAGAAAGTTATTTTGATCAAAATTAATACATTATGTAAACATGATTATTGTATACATATTCATTACTGTCCCGCAATTTCAACAAATGTCCCGCAAAATCGACACGCTGTCCTGCATTTGGATCATATGGATTTGGTCACCCTAACCGAGTATGAGTTTGTTCGGATGACCGGTTCTCAAGATATGAGTAAAGTTGTTGTTATAGGGCCACTGTCTGGCCAAATCGCATGCAAAGGGGCGTGGCATTATTGGCAAAGTCGATCGGATGAATCTCTAGATATCTTGAGACAGAGACTCCTTCCTTTATACTTAGATAACATGTTGTTGGTTGGAACAAACCAGTCTGATGCATTGTAAATGTGGTAGAAATTGTATGTTCCCCCTCCCTCCCATTTATCACCCCCCCCCCCACACCTACTATAGTCAGCCTACTGTTATCCAATACCCAATCCAATACCTACGCCCTGTCTCCCCGTCTCTCTTGATCAATCCATTTGTCCCCTGATCAATCAGTCTCACCTAAAGCCCCCACCTTCCCTAACACCAAATTGCACACGCCACTGTGGATAAACGGGGCTATCATGGACAGGGTGAGCAGTTTCAAGTACCTGGGAGTTCACATCACAGAGGACTTGACATGGTCTACACACATAGATTCTGTGGTGAAAAAGGCGAAACAGCGCCTCTATCACCTGAGACAGCTAAGGAAGTTCAGAGTATCGGGGAAGATACTCCACTCCTTCTATTCCGGAGCTGTAGAGAGCATTCTGACTGGAAACATCACTGCCTGGTTTGATAACAGCACGGCACAGGACAGGAAGGCACTGCAGACAGTGGTGCGCTCAGCAGAGCGTACTACGGGTATTGCACTACCACCCCTGCAGGACTTATATAACAGGAGGTGCAAATCCAGAGCCTGCAGAATTATGAAAGACCCCCACCATCCCAACAACAGCCTGTTCAAGCTGCTGTGGTCAGGCAACCGCTAAAACAATCACTTTAAACAAAATGTCACTTTAAAAAATAGAAAGTCACTTTAAAGGAAAGAGGTACTGTATAGTATAGTTTAGATACATTAAGAGTTAAAATTGTAAATTGTATAGTAGTGTATATAGGAACCAGTTTCTCAGGAACTTAGCATGTCTTTTTTTTTACCATGCAAATCTTGTGTCTTACCTATTAAATTTTTTCTATGCCTATTTTTATTATTGTATTTTGCACAATCATTGCGGGCATGACCACCCGCCTTTCATTGTATGGCCTGGTATGTATGTGACAAATAAAACTCTTGATTCTTGATTGATTCTCTCCTATTTGACCTAATACATTTGTAACAACCAACGATGGACCAAGATAATTATTTCCACCACATACAGTAAAGAAAAAAGAAAAGTGGGTTCATGCCCACTGCCCTCAGAAAGCAACACTTGTGATTGGAGTCTCAAGGAAAAGAGGGCTGGGTTTGAGAATACTGTGGATGAATAGGAAATGCATGTGGATCGGGGTCACGTGAGAGCTGACTTGCATCAGTTTGCTAGTGTGAAACCAATACTATAAATCTGTTTCCGATTTGTGAAACTGGACTGTGAAAGACCAGTCGGGCATTGCAGTAGTCATGGTGGAGATGCTACCATTGTAGTACTAATGCAGGATAGATGCAGAATGGACGATTTCTACAATGGCTACCGCTGTACTGCTGATGCAGGATAGATACAGGATGGATGACGTCTAAGGTAGCTCCCATTGTAGTACTAATACTGGATAGATGCAGGGTGGAGGAACGAGAGACCCAATGGGGACGATAGAAAGTGTAGATGCATTCATCAAGCAAAGCTGTAAAATCAATACTGTATCTGTTGTAGCTCTTTGTGGCAATTCTTTCGACATCAATTGCATTCCTCTGTCGCACATTTTTATTGAACTATTGCTGTTGCTTCTCCCTCAAAGGGAGTAGCTACTGTACAGATGCTCCCTTCTCAGCCATCAGGAAGTGAATGACCGGCAGTTTCAGACACAATAACATTCCTCTTAAAGTTCTACTTCACATTAGGGTTGCGAAAGAACCGGCTGCAGTGACTGCCATGCTACTAACGCAGGATCGACGCATAAGGAAGAAAAACAATGAAGAAGAATATCTTTATTGTCAAGTAAGTTTTTACATAATACGTGACCGGGCACCGACTGCAGTTCTAATGCCGGTACCCTTGGTCAAGGACAGTGGCAGGATTATGTACCTAGCATGCATGTATTTTATGGTGTGGAACGAAACAGGAGTGGCTGGAGGAAAACCAGGTGAACACGCAAACTCCACACAGAATGCTCTCCTGCTGGGGTTTGAACCCAGGACCTTCTTGCTGCAAGGCAGTAGTGCTAACCATGGTGCCATCGTGTCACGCTCTGAGCCATGTGTGTTTTTAAATGAAACGCACCTCTGTGATCGGCAATGTCACTAACTCAATCACTTGTTTGCAGTTAACCACTCTGCCCCTAGTGGCGGTTCACGAGCAATGCACTCTGTATAAGCATCTCATCTATGACACCGTGTGTCCTTGATTTTATGCTGGCTGTAAAACCATTGTAAAATACAGGCAGCCATCACTTCATCAAGCAGTGTTGTAAAATCAATACCGTGAGGGTTGTGTTTATGTTCATGATACCATATTCATTAGCCATTAGCCAGCCCTTATAGATGTGTATTTTACTGCATACCTTACATGCAACAGTGAATTATAGCACTGCAGTGTGTGGTCTGAGGTAATCTGAGGTGAAACTGAGGAGAGGAGCCATACGCTCCTGCAACGCTACAGTGCTGTGTCTAGTATTGTTTTTTAAATGGAAACTGAAAACATCGATTTTTTATCTAGCATATAATTAGCAACACCTCTTTTTTATTATTTACTTTATCCACTCTTTTGATATTATTTTATTTATTTGTTTTATCTTTAAAGTTTTACATTTTGTATTATTATTATTATTATTATTATTATTATTATTATTATTATTATTATTATTATTATTATTATTATTATTATTATTATTATTATTATTATTATTATTATTATTATTATTATTATTATTATTATTATTATTATTATTATTATTATTATTATTATTATTATTATTATTATTATTATTATTATTATTATTATTATTATTATTATTATTATTTGTATTTGTATTTAATTGTATTTGTGATGAAATGGGAAAGCACTTTGAACTGCATTCCTTGTATGAAAAGTGCTAAACAATAATAATAATAATAATAATAATAATAATTATTATTATTATTATTATTATTATTATTATTATTATTATTATTATTATTATTATTATTATTATTATTATTATTATTATTATTATTATTATTATTATTATTATTATTATTATTATTATTATTATTATTATTATTATTATTATTATTATTATTATTATTATTATTATTATTATTATTATTATTATTATTATTATTATTATTATTATTATTATTATTATTATTATTTTTGGCACAGTATAATATAGTTGATATACAGTAGAAAATATGGGTGTACAGTATAATACAGTGACCATACAGTAGAATAGAGTGGACATACAATAGAATACAGTGGGCATAAAGTAGAATACAGTGAACATACAATAGAATATAGTGGACATACAATATAATACAGTGAACATACAGTAGAATATAGTGGACATACAATATAATACAGTGAACATACAATAGAATATAGTGGATATTCAGTCGAATACAGTGGACATACAAAATAATATAGTGGACATACAGTAGAATATAGTGGATACACAATCTAATATAGTGGACATACTGTATGGTAGAATACAGTGGGCACTGGGCATACACTAGAATATAGTGGACATGCTGTATGGTAGAATACAGTGGACATACAATAGAATATAGTGGTCATAAAATATAATATACAGTAGTGGACATACAGTAGAATATAGTGGGCAATACAGTATAATATAGTGGATATACAGTAGAATACACTGGCCATACATTAGAATGCAGTGGACATACAGTATACTACAGTTGGCATACAGTAGAATACAGTGGACATACAGTCTAATATAGTGGACAAACAGTAGACTATAGTGTACATACAGTAGAATATAGTGGGCATACAGTAGAATGCAGTGGACATACAGTATAATATAGTGGGCATACAATATAATATACAGTAGTGAACATACAGTAGAATATAGTGGACATACAGTAGAATACACTGGACATACAGTAGAATACAGTGGACATACAGTATAATATAGTGGGCAATACAGTATAATATAGTGGGCATACAGTAGAATACACTGGCCATACAGTATAATATATTGTACATACAGTATACTACAGTGTGCATACAGTAGAATACAGTGCACATACAGTATAATATAGTGGACATACAGTATAATATAGTGGACATACAGTATAATAATAGTGGACATACAGTAGAATACAGTGGACATACAGTATAATAGAGTGGACATACAGTAGAATATAGTGGACATACAGTAGAATATAGTGGACAATAACATACAGTAGCATATAGTGGACATACAATTATATTTTTAAAACATCCCCAAGGCTGCAACACCCCCATTCCTCCCAGGTGTCAGGCTCCTCATTAGCTTCCATTCATTTTGGGGACCATGTTTAAATATCATACTTCTGAAGTATAAACAAACTATACTGCTGTGACAATTTCAATAAAACAGACCATTCTGAGTCAATGGTACATGCTTGTACAACTGTACAAGCAAAACTGTACATTGGAATATCTAACATGTATTTACCACCTTCCTCTGCACGAGGACACAGATGGGTTTTATGTAACACAAGGACAATTACGTGGGTAATTCGAAAGTAAACGCACGCATTTCAGCCACACACACGTCACTGACACACTGGACGCAGCGGCCCAATATATATATATTTTTAAAATCCACTCACCATTTGATGTACTTCTTTACGAGGAAATAGTGTCCCTCCCATCTGATCACTTGTAAATTAAATCCATCCTTCGATATTTTCTGATGAAACGTTCAATGACCTCGTCTGCTTGCAAACAGTTGCAAATCAGGCAATGCAACAAACAGCAGTCTTTTGTGATCTAATCGATCCTTCATTTGCGTGAGGATGCTGTCGAAATCCACTAAACATTGTTCTGTTGATGCGTGACACACGTTCCATTTTCGGGACTCCGACTCTGACAGGTGGTCACTCAGACAGTCACCCAAGCGATTGCCAAAGCAGTGCACTCACCAAAGCTGTGGGCTCACCTATCCCATCTTCCTCTTCTTCTTCTTCCTCTGGGTGAACATTTCGATGACTTAGCTATTAGCTCACGTTAGAAATCAAGCGGGAGAACGGCAACAAAGGAAACGGCAGAAAGAGGCATAGAGGAAGACGAGGAGGTATCAGACTTAGATTAAAAAGATCTGCTTACCGTCCAGCAATTCCATCCATCTTTCTGGCGAATGCACGTTCGTTGGAGGGAAGGATGGACGACTTGAGAGCGAGGGTCCGATTCCAACGGGAGATGAGAGACGTTAACGTCATGTGTTTCACGGAGACATGGCTCAAGCCAGCGACGCCGGACAACAGCGTCTCTCCATCGGACAACTTCACCGTCCTGAGAGCAGATCGCACGGCAGCCTCTGGGAAGAGCATCGGAGGTGGGGTCTGCATCCTCACGAACAATCTCTGGGTTAATCCCAAAGAAGTACATGTCCTCTCAAGTTCATGCTCCCCAGATATGGAACATCTCTCAATCCTGTGCCGTCCGTTCCACCTACCCCGTGAGTTCACCGCGGTCATCATGTCCGTCGTATATATCCACCCACAGGCAAATACTGGCAAAGCGCTGGTGGAATTACACGACCACCTCAACAAACAACAGATCAAGCATCCGGAAGCCGCGATGATAGTTCAACCAGGCGAATCTGAAAAAAGTGATGCCGTCCTTTTTTCAGCACATCGCCTGCTCCACAAGAGGGGGAAACACACTCGACCACTGTTACACCCCGTTCAGAGCCGGCTACAAGGCTGTAGCGGCTCCGCCACTGATGGGTGCTGCAAGCGCGAGCGATCACGACTCCATTTTTTTAATCCCTGCATACAAACAAAGATCGCGTGACGTCGTCGTGTCACAAGAGACAAAAAAGTGGTCTGACGAATCAGAGGCCACGCTCCGGGATGCGTTCGAAGACACAGACTGGGACATGTTTAAAGGAAGCGCCAGTGACGTCAGCGAGTACGCTGATACCGTTGTGAGTTACATAACAACAGTAACTGACGGTATTGTCCTCACAAAGAAGGCGCAGGTTTTCCCAAACCAGAAACCTTGGGTGGACAGCACTATTAGAGCAGCCCTGAACTCACGCACCACGGCTTATAACCTGGGCAGAGAGTCAGGAAATATGGAAGAGTACAAGGCTTCAGTCTACACTCTGCGCAAGGCTGTTAAACTTGCTAAGAGGACATATGCTGAGAAACTGGAGACACAAATGGCACAAAACGACACAAGAGGCTTGTGGAGGGGACTGAAGACAATAACTGACTACAAAGTCAGCGCCTCCTCAATGGGGAGCGACGACGCCTCTCTCGCGGACAAACTCAACTCCTTCTACGCTCGGTTCGGTGTAGACAGAGGCGCTAGTGACGTCACTGGCGCACCGGCTGTTGTGGAGGGGGGGGTGGCAACCGCGGGGGTGCGGGGGCGCTCTCTCGTTGTCGGAACACAGTGTGAGAAGAGCATTTATGCAGGTGAACACCAGGAAGGCTGCTGGCCCAGATGGCATAACAGGACGCATACTTAAGTCCTGTGCAAACCAGCTTGCCCCGGTGTTCACCGCCATATTTATTCAATCCCTGGAGGAGTCAGTGGTCCCTGCCTGGTTCAAGATGTCTACCATCATCCCTGTACCGAAGAAACCCTCCCCAACATGTCCAAATGACTACAGACCGGTGGCACTCACCTCTGTGGTCATGAAATGTTTCGAGAGGCTGGTCAAGGACCACATTTGTGCCTCCCTCCCCAGTGATATGGACCCTATGCAATTTGCATACAGGACAAACAGGTCCACTGACGATGCGGTCTCCCAGGTACTGCACAGCACTCTCTCCCACCTTGACCGTCAGAAGGGGGGCTATGTGAGACTGTTGTTCATTGACTACAGCTCAGCGTTCAACACCATAGTCCCCACCAGACTGGTGGACAAGCTGATCGAGCTAGGTCTGAGCTCCGCCCTGAGCGCCTGGGTACTGGACTTTCTGAGTGAAAGACCCCAGGCGGTCAGGGTGGGGGGTCAGACCTCCAACACCATCACCCTGAGCATCGGGTCCCCCCAGGGCTGTGTTCTAAGCCCCCTGCTGTACTCACTCTACACACACGATTGTGTGGCCAAGTTCAGCGCCAACTCCATAGTGAAGTTCGCAGACGACGCGGTGGTGGTGGGGCTGATCTCGGACAACGACGAGAAGGCCTACCGGGAGGAGGTTGAGGTACTGGAACGTTGGTGCCAGGACAACAGCCTTCTCCTGAACATTGGTAAAACCAAGGAGCTGATCGTGGATTATAGGAGAGGACAGCAGGAGACACACACACCACTGATGATTAACGGGGCTACCGTGGACAGGGTGAGCAGCTTCAAGTACCTGGGGGTCCACATCTCAGAGGATCTGACATGGTCAACACACATAGACACAGTAGTAAAGAAAGCGAAGCAGCGCCTCTACCACCTGAGACAGTTAAGGAAGTTCAGAGTATCGGCGAAGATACTCCAGTCCTTCTACTCAGGAGCTGTAGAGAGCATCTTGACCGGAAACATCACTGCCTGGTATGGAAACAGCACGGCACAGGACAAGAAGGCCCTACAGAGAGTGGTGCGCTCAGCCGAGTGTACCACGGGTATTGCGCTACCTACCCTGCAGGTTCTATACAACAAGAGGTGCAAATCCAGAGCCTGCAGAATAATGAAAGACCCCCACCACCCCAATAACATCCTGTTCCAGCTGCTGAGGTCAGGCAGACGCCTGCGAACCCCAGCTACTAGGACGGAGAGGCTTAGGCTCAGCTTCTTCCCCCAGGCCATCAGAGCCCTGAACAATGAACATTGAGAGCCTCAGAAACTGAACTATCCACACACAAGCACACACAAGCACACACACGACACGCACGCTGAGCACGCTCACACACTAGCAGCCACTTTAACACTCATGCCGCACACACGCACACTTATGGCCAAGAGGAAAGGCCACTTTAAATTAGTATAACAACAGGAACAGTGTATTGCACTACTAAAGCTACCTAGCATGTCCTATATGCTCTGTAAATACTATGTACAGATACCGAGATGTCACACCATGTTACCTGTTTATTGCACTGTCGTTTTTATTGGATTCTATTATATGTTGTACCACTGTATTTTTATTGGATTCTATTATATGTTGTACCACTGTATTGCACATCGTCGCGGGCAAGACCAGCCGCATTTCATTGTATACCTGTATGCCGTGACAATTAAAACTCTTGACTTGACTTGACTTGACTTGACTACAACAAGTTAGCTTACAGAGTCCAAGACGGCACGTTCACGTCAACTACACTACTTCAACTGAGATAGAAAAATATATATACAGTATATCATCAAACGATGCACAATAAGTTCATGAACAATTGAATAAAGATCTCGATGTCAGTCTCTTTCAAGGCAAATTGCACACAGTCAGTCTCAGTGGTGAGATGATGACTCTAGAACATTAGATGGCTATTGACACCACAGTCAATAGGGTCTAGCTGCAGTTCCGTATCATTAGCTGGCACCATTCTCTGATTGGATTTCAAGGCTGTCAACACAATGTAGTACGACGTGAACGCCAATCAATCAAGTGCGCTCCGTCTCACTACCCGCATTTTTTAAACTCAAATAGCCTATTTTGATTGGATAATTATATTCTTAAGCCCAACCCGTGCAACTATTTGAGCAGTAAGTGATTGACAGCTGGCCATTACTGCAGTCAGGTCAGAGAGCTCAGAGAGCTCAGAGCTGTCATTTGGACATTTTTGAAGAAAAGAAAATTCACTGGCATTGTTTTTGTTCAAATTCACTGGCACTGTTCACAGAGGAAAACATTTCTAATAAAAAAAAAATAATAATAATAAAATTAAAAAATTTAATTAAATAAAAAAAAAAAAATTATTTATGTATATTAATAATAATATAAATATATTATACTAGTGAAGTACTGCCTCACTAGTTGTCATGCAATAACCTCCACTGCAGTGGACATACAGTATACTACAGTGAACATACAGTAGAATACAGTGGACATACAGTATAATATAGTGGACATACAGTAGAATACACTGGACATACAGTGGACATAGAGTAAAATATAGTGGACATACAGTATAATATAGTGGACATACCGTAGAATATAGTGGACATACAGTAGAATATAGTGCAGCCTCAGCAGTCATGTAGGATATATCCAGCATCGTGGGGGTGTTTACTACGGCTCCCCTCTCACAGTTAATGCGGAGGAGAGGCTTTACCAAGCCATGTAGTAAAATCAATACTATAAAGCCCTTTTATGGTTCCCTCTGTGGCGGTGTCCACTGCAGGCCCCCTCTGTGTAAGACAACAGAGGGGGCAGGCCTGGCCTGGGAAGGTGGTGTGGGGCCCTAATGAAATAAGCTATTTTCAGTTCATATTGGGTGTTAAAAATCATTATTTTCATAGAGCAAGTGGAAAGAATACAATACAATAATGTGTTACAATAACACTATGTAACAAACCATCAAATACACTCACAGCACACACATCCACATGCACACACTCACTTTAAATAAACAACTCACTGTAGCACCCACTTTACTCACTTTAGGCACTTTAACACACTTTATATTTATTGGTAAAGAGATTTGCACTACAACTCATACCTCATTACACCTTACTCTAAATTGTACCTCATCCCATTTCTGCATTGTACTGTATATTGTATTGTAACTCAGTTACTTTTTCTACATTGTATATTGTATATAATGTATATTGAACACTTTTGTTTACGTACTTTTGACTTCTATTTTCTACTTATTTTATACGTATCTATTTTTATCTAGCACACTCTCAGGAGCAAAACAGAAAAAAGCATTTCATATAAAAGTATTGTGTATTTTTGTATGACAACTAATAAAGAAACTTGAAACTTGAACTTGAACTTGGAGAAATCTTGTTGAGAGAATAACTGAATTGGAATTATTTTAAATTTATTTAAAGAATATAATCCAAGGGGTTGACACTGCGGTTCCCTCTGGGTCCAGCCGTTCTAAGACAAACAATCTGACACCACTACGGTGTACGGGTTCCAATCAGATGAATATATATTGGGGGGGAAAAAAAGATTGATTTAGTTGTCTCAGCTTATTTATCAAAATGTCATGATGTCTTGATCCATTTTCGTGTTACCCGATACTGGAGACTCATTTGATTCACCCTGCTGCTCTTCTCACCACACACACATGCACACACACACACACACACACACACACACACATACACACACACACACACACACGCACACACACGCACACACACACACACACACACACACACACACACACACACACAGGTGCCGGCCCTCTCGAACAACACTGAGCAACTCATTTCTATTCATTCTCCATTCATTCTTCAGTTAAAAAACGGTCACATTTTGCGCTGACGACTAATAAAACCTAATTGCCTCTCGGAGATGATGGTTCTAAGTCATGCTGTTTTGAATCGCAAGCTATTTAGCAGCCTGGGAGTATTAGAGAAAAAGACGTGACAGCTTTTGAATTGCATTGTAATGTAGGCGATAACACATTTTAGTTCCAGAAGTCCATGAAGTCCCAGGGTATTGGGGACATAATAGAAAAAAAGGGACTTTATTGTAGCTCCTAAACTCCTAAGCAACACTTTGTCTTCATGCCACAGGTTGACAGCACAGGGCTCCCCCTACTAACCCTTGTATAACATGAACCCCTTATGCTGAGAGCACATTTAGCATAAAACGCCTGACGATTGCGTACCCAAAGTCATTTGCGATGTATTACTTGAACCACTTATGCATGAGTCTGGTCTCTTTTGAAAGGAAACATTCTGAACTTTCTTCCACAACAGGAGAATAATCACTTTGAGTGCTAATGTAAGAGGTTTGAACAAGGTTACTCACGTTTTGTGTACTTGTTGCCAGATGCCTGTTTTTGAGTTCCAGCTGAGAGGTAGGAGGGCTGCCGGACGTTAAGAGGTTAACTGTCATTTTAAACTTCCACAACTTCTTATTTTCAAATACAGTGATGATTGGGATATGCCCCCATGTGGATTGTTTATACCGTCCATATATGACTGGAGGCGCAAGTGTGAACCTGGTGAAATGTGTGTCTTCCCATAGGTGTGTGATGAGATCATGGAGACATAATGGAAGCCCACAGCCAACATGGCAGACCTGTCCTGGTGGAAGGCTCTGAACATGACTGTGCCACGAAATCTCCTTGTCAACTTTTATCATTGTGCGGTTGAGAGTGTGCTGACCTACGGTGTGTCTGTGTGGTTCTCCAGCTGCACAAAGGCAGAGCAAGAGGCACTACAGAGGGTGGTGAAGGCGGCAGGCAGGATTGTCGGGACTCCTCTACCAAACATCACCTCCGTCTTCACCTCCCGCTGCCTCCACCGCTCCAAGTGTATCATCAAGGACCAGTCTCACCCAGGCAGCACATCACCTCTTTCAGCTCCTTCCCTCAGGAAGGAGATACCGGTCCATACATGCCAAGAGTTCAAGATTTATTAACAGCTTTTTCCCCCAAGCATTCAGACTGTTAAACTCTCATTGACTGTCCCCTCACGTGCACATGCACTTTACCCGGACTTGATAACCACTATGTTACCGCTCATCATGCACTTTATTATTTAAAATATTCTGTTATATGTACAGTGTTATGTGTTACATGTATGTATATTGTACTACGGTCTGTGGGAGCTGCCCTGAAATTTCGTTGTATACTTGTGTGTAATGACAATTAAAAGTCTATTCTATTCATACTCCCTTCTGCGACATTGGCTTCAGTTGCATCCTCCAACGTCCATTCATCTCTTCCTCCATTGTGGACGCTGAGACTACTCATCTGGGGCTCCTCAACGCACCCTCTACCCCCAGTTAAGAGCCCTTTTGTTACCTCGCTGTGTGTGGTTGGATGTTAAACTGGAAACAGCAATCCACTAATATCAGTTTCCTCTCCATTAGGCACTGACCCGACGAGACCGGCCAGATGTCCTTCATGTGTGTTTTGACCTGCTGCCATCAGGAAAGCGCTTTAGAGAGCCTGCCTGTAAAACAAACAGAAGGAAGTGGTGAATGGCCACAGTACAAGGAATGGTCAGTTCACTAATATGCACCCTTTGACCGCCTTGATTTAAAAATGTTTGACGAAAGTGCACTTTTTTTTGTACTGACCGAATCTATTTATTATACTTGACAGATCAACACTATAAGGATCCTGTTCCAACAGTGTCATGTCTCTTGTGCTTTAATAGTGTCATGTATGTATCTTGTCCCCTGTGCTGTCTTGGATGTGTATAAGTGCAGCTGTTTGCCGTATTCATGCCTTAAATTGCCCCTTGCTGGACTAATAACGTTTTTTTTTATTTAATTGAATTGAGACCCGACGGAGAACGTCACTCAGAGCTACATGCGAGGTGCGTCTGCCAGTGTATTCTGTTGGATCAACAGTGCAGTGTTGTTTCCGCACTATACTCCAGACAGGCGGCACAAAATCACCTTGTTTAAATATTTGGTTACCTTTCCCCACCCCTAGCTGTCTCCTGTGTGTCCTTGTGTTCTTTTGTGTTGTTTTTCTCCCTGTTTGTTTGGTATTGTTTCTGATGTGGCGTGCTGCCATCTTGGGTGGCCTAATTACCCCTGCTCAGTGTCTGTAGGCCCGGGTGCCGCCCATCTTACTGGCTGCTTACTGGCCACGTGGAGTTTCCCTGTCACCAGGCTGGCCTGCGTTCAGGCCACCAGCAGGTAGTCCAGAATTAGGAGATGTCCTATTCCCCCATCCACATGGTGTTTTTCTCACTTGTGATTACGTTTTCCAAATAAAGATGAGGTCTCTTTAGATTCCAGATCTAGATAGAACACAAATATAATAAAGAGGGTTCATGTTTTACTTAGTTAATGTCTGGTTAATGTTAGGCAGTGGTTAGGGGTAATACTCTGGTCTGCATCCCCTTAACAATTGTATGTATTGGGGCGGCTAGGTGGCGTAGTGGGCAAGGCACTCGCCACCAATGTGGAGACGCTGGATTTGCGTGTTCGAATCCAGCTCTCCACATTGTTTTCAGTTTGGCTGGTCGTCCGTACTAATACAATTGGCAGTATTAGAGGGTGGGGAAACTGATGGGTGGGGATCGGGCGTTGTGGACAGCGACTCCTACAGGTCGGTTGGTGCGCCTGCGCAGTAGAATCAGGACGTGTCGGGGGCAGCGTGAGCCTCCCACGCGTTACTCCTCGCCACTGAGAGATCGAGCTGCGCAGGTGAAAAGATGCGACTGCTGTTACCTCAAGTACCGGAGGGGACTTGTGCTATGTATGACTTAGTCCACATTGCAGCCGGCTTGTGGGAGGCAAGAAACAGCGTTCGTGACAGGGGAGGGTTGAATTGGATGATACGAAATTGGGATGGGAGAAAAAATATAGAAAATGGGAGAAAAAGTGGATAAAAAAAAAACAATTGTATGTATTGAGCTGTACTGTACCCATTCTGCAATCTGTTAATAAAGTTTTCAATCAATCAATCAATCAATCAATCCTAATGTACCGTTTCCTCCCCCTCGTATGTATATATTTTCTGTTAGGATCCCTGTTTAACAGTACTGTATATTTGCATATCTTGTATGTCACAAATGTAACAGTACTGTATATCTGTATGTCATAAATGTCATGATATATATCTGTATATCTGTATGTTGTGTGTATGTCATGAATGTCATTATGAATTGAAAATGGGGGACCCTGATGTAAACAAGACGGAAGTCTTTCTCTGGTCTGCATCCCCTTAAC
This sequence comes from Notolepis coatsorum, assembly GCF_963971535.1. Lineage (NCBI taxonomy): Eukaryota > Metazoa > Chordata > Actinopteri > Aulopiformes > Paralepididae > Notolepis > Notolepis coatsorum. The sequence continues at coordinate 96,596,516 of NC_140180.1, forward strand.
TATGCCGTCCGTCCACGAGTAGATACGTGTTTCGATTCCATGCGTTGTGGACCAGAGCCACGTATATACTCGTGGCAAATTGTTATTGTTTTATTCCATATTTATAACGCTATTAACGTCCGCTATCGAGATCCATTACCTACCCACATATTTGCTTTTCGAAACATGCACTACCGGCCAGATCCACTTAGGGGCGCCATCGCTCCACTGCAGTATCATTGAGGGGATTTTAAAAAATATATATATTTTACAGTCCTGTGGGCGGATCATATGAGCCTCGATTCCAAACAAAGACCCTCCATCTTTGATCCAGTTACCGAACGTATTTTTCAGCCTGGAATAATGGGATTTATGATTAGCCAATGTACATATCGATCTACCAGAATCCGATGACTAATGAAGAAATGCTGCCGGCGATCACATGGCCTGACGGTAGGATACTATTCCCCCAAATTACAGCTGGATTGGACATTGTTTTATAACGTAACGTGATGATCAGTGAACATGGCTGATTGAACGCACGCTATATTGCTAATCAATAACACTAATCGGCGTTCCCCGCAGCCCCCATTTCATCCATAGATGCTCTGTAATAGTCCGGATGCTACGCAGTTTGTTTTATTTCATTCGTATACATACAGCAGAAATGGCGTTTGATATAACGGCGCCAACGTTTAGCCTATTATATAGCTTCCTGGAAAAAAGCCGAGACGAAAAGCGCGATAAACCTTATATTCACGACGCTATAAAATGACAACCAACCGATGGATTTTTATTTTCTTTAAGCCATTATGAAGGCACGGTTTATGCACTCAAGTGACAATGAGAATGGACAGATAGCAATACTATAAATTATATATATATCTCTTAGAAAGTACATAGGTTTGTAAACAAACCGCTGTCCTCTGAGGCATAAATCGCCGCACGACTGCGGACGCCAAAGTGTTAACAATTGTGTGTACTGAGTTGTACTGTACTGTACCCATTCTGCAATCTGTTAATAAAGTGTTCAATCAATTCAATCAATCAATCAAAGGCAAGTGCAACCAGCCGGTTAACTGCAACTGTTTGACATTTTAAGACTCAAGAGACACAGACAAGCTGGTGAGGAAGCCTAGCTCCGTAGTGGGAGTCAAACTGGTCAAACTAGAGGTGGTGGCAGAGAGGATGAGAAAGAAACTGGACCAGCCATAGACTTATCCCCCCCTGACACACATCAAACCGCCTTGGCCAGTCTTTTGTGCCAGTAGCCATCAGGCTTCATGAACGCGGGCATGGACTGCTGACAGCAGCTGGAGGACTAGCGGCGGCAGAACTTCAGAATGGTTCGAAATAATAGAATAATTAACACTAGCACAGCCATGGAGAAAATGTCACTGATTCCCGCCGGGAACGGGTCAGATGATCCGACAGCTTATATGAGAAATATGAGAAAAATAAACAGTGTAAACTATATAATTACCTCTGAATATAGAAATATGAGGTTTACCACAATGAAATGTAGGTTTGAGTGGCATACTTTATTTTTATTTTTTTTATATTTAAAAAAAGAAATATTATAATAATCTTTTATTTATTTTTTTATGGAAGAGCCACACATTGATGGGCAAAGAGCCACATGCAGCTCGTAAGCCATGGGTTGGCCACCCCTGCGCTAGATGCTCACAAAGTGCTGTGACTTTCGTCTGTTCCAACGGCCCATTATGTGGAATAACGTTCTAATTAAATTTTCCTGAAGTCATTTTGAAATTTCAGAAACCGTGCCAGATAAAACGGGTACTTTTAGGAAAAGTCATTGAGTGCCAGAGCTGGAGCTCGACCGAGTGACGAGGATAAATTTATTGAAAATGCCTAGGGGTCATGTGACCCCTCGTCGGCTGTGTTAACTACTAAACCGATCAATAAAGGAATATTTTATGTTATATTATGGAAAGTGGGTTTTGCCTAGGCTATGTAGTCTTAAATGCTAATTAGGTGCTGGGGGAAATGCCTACCTAATGTGTTTTCCTCTTGGATGTGGGGGGTAGTGGAGAAAGATGTACTGAAAAATATATAATTAGAATACAATTTTGACTAGTTTATTTACAACTTTCAGATATTCAATGAAGTCAATAACCTGACCTGCCAGTTACACAGAACCATCTGGGAAGTCGTCCTTTGAAACTGTTTGGAATTGTTGTGTTAGCCAGCACTTAAAATAAGAAAACTTGGCAGAGTATCTTTGCCCGTAGCCGCCAGTGGTTTCTCAACGGATAATGATTGTTCTGAACCTTTGTGGTTGGATGCTTATTGTTCTGAACCTTTGTGGTTGGATGCTTATTGTTCTGAACCTTTGTGGTTGGATGCTTATTGTTCTGAACCACTGTGGTTGGATGCTGATTGTTCTGAACCTTTGTGGTTGGATGCTTATAGTTCTGAACCACTGTGGTTGGATGCTGATTGTTCTGAACCACTGTGGTTGGATGCTGATTGTTCTGAACCACTGTGGTTGGATGCTGATAGTTCTGAACCACTGTGGTTGGATGCTGATAGTTCTGAACCACTGTGGTTGGATGCTGATTGTTCTGAACCACTGTGGTTGGATGCTGATTGTTCTGATCCACTGTGGTTGGATGCTGATTGTTCTGAACCACTGTGGTTGGATGCTTAGGACCTCTTGGATCTTCACAGCACAGACATCCATCTAGCCACTCATCCATCCATCGATCCACCGCCTAGACTACTGCATGTTAAGACAACTCCAACTTGATATTGATTGCATTGTCAAGATGCCTGAGGTCAATAGCTAAACTGCTGGTTTTAAATTGTATTGTATACTGCCATTTGTATTCATGTCACAGAATGGATGGATGTATTGAAAACACTACAGTATTTAATTACAACTATGTTACATTGGGGGAAGTTAAAACCAATTTCTCCGGTATATAATTTGGGCACCCATTTTTTATTCATAATCTTTTATCTTCATATCTTTGGGTTGCAGGCACATGTACCTTTTAAAGCACAGCAATTCACCATGTCTGCTGCTCCCTTTTAATAAAATTGCCAGATTTGGCATCGTGGACAATTCCAACTTGATTGCCACTTGAAGATTACTGTAGAGCCATGCTGTTGGCCTGAGACCATGGAAAAATCTGTGCTGCTTTCGCTTTGCATTCTGAAGTACTCTGCCGTTAGGTCTCAGCCCTGGAGCAGATGAATATATTGAAAACAACAACGGAAGTGTTTTTTGTTAGAAGTAGATGTTATATTATCCTTCTTCTTGAAGTGTAATGGCGGATCACAATCACATATAAGGAATATACAGCTACACAGAGTGCAGGCTATTTACACTTGCAGAAAAGTGGCTCTATGAAAATCACGTCCACCATGTGTATATTGGATTTCTAACCTTTACTCGACTATGCAAGGTGGGAGTGAGTTGAATGTCATGGCGCAGTAGGTGACAAACTACAATTGCAATTGTGTAGGCCAATAGGTAAGTGTTGGAGCCATTTAGCACAGAGTCAGCGAAATATAAAAGGATGTCGATTCAATTAAATATTGAAATACAATTCGATTGAATTAAATGTAATGTAATATGTTCATTAAACCCAGTAGGATTTGCTGTGCTAAATGGCACCGTTTCATTCAAACGGTGCTATATTGCATGGACCAGGAAGGGCATTGGAAACATAACACATTAACGACCTCTGACATCATATTCTCCAGAATACCCGGTGGATTCAGTTACAATTCTCAATGACTTTGAATTCTCCATGAATTATCGTGCCAGTGTTAATAATTTATGGGACCTTCAATTCAATTCTTTATTTATTCTCGAAAAGGACAATTGAGGTCACTCTCATTTTAAATGTCATTGAGACATTTCAATGCATACATTTTTTATAATATAATAATAATAATAAATAATAACAACTCTATCTATAGCACCCTTCAGAGATGGGCCGCAGCCCAAAGTGCCCCACAGCAAGTAGCACAAAATGAACATGATGATGGTGTTTTCTCACTCTCGTTGGCACTGTTTTGGATGTACTGGAGCTTCTGGAGACTCCTGCCAGGGATAACAATGAAAAGTGCATTGCAGTAGTCAGTAGTCCAGCCTTGAGGAGATACAGAGTGGAAATGTTCTTGAGGTGGTAGAAGGAGGATTTGCACAGATGTGAAGTGTGCATTGTAGGTCAAGTGAGGGTCAAACCTTGGTGACTGCTTTACCGGAAAGGGTAATGTTTTGTTCAGACAAGGTGATGTAAGTTATGGGTGAAAACTGGAGCTGGTGTGGGGTGCCAACCAAGAGGACCTCTGTTTTGGAGCTGTTTAGTCGAAGGAAGTTGCCATGACATCATCCAGGCCCTCAAGGATAGCAATGACATTACCTTGAGGGACACTGCAGGTGACACGCTGTGTCCAGGACTTGTAATCTCCCAGACAGACTCTGGTCCTTCAGACAGGTACGACTAAAACCAGTCCAGCACAGAGCCAAAGAGTGCTATGATGTTGCGGAGGCGGTTGAGAAGGACGTCACGGTCCACAGTGTCAAACGCTGCGCTCAGGTCAGGGAGGACCAGGAGAGAGGGGGAGCCAGCATCGGCCGCCATCAGCAGGTCATTTGTAACCCTGAGCAAAGCCGAGCTGTGTTGTGGGTGGAACGGAAACGTGACTCACATTTCTCAAAGAGGTTGTTGAACTTGAGATGGTCCTGGAGCTGAGCAGCAATTGCTTTTTCCAACACCTTGGACAGGAATGTTAGAAATGGGTCTGTGATTTGCTAGAATGTCCGGGTCTAGGGTTGGCTTCTTGAGAAGCGGTCTGATGATAGCAGTTTTTTAGAGCAGGTGGAACATGACCAGTTAGGAGGGAGTGATTTATAATCAGGGCTGGGGTGTATAATATTACCAGAGCTGTGGGGAAAAGGGTCCAAGACACAGATGGCATCTGCGTGACATCATGGGGATGGGGGGTAGGGGTGTGCAGAGACATCATTATCTGTATCTGTATAATCTTTTTGGCAATTATTTTTGTACAATACAATATGGGAACAGATTCAATCAAATCAACACATTCACATTAGATTAAAGGAAGTCATGTTAAATCTGACAAATGTTGTGATGTCCTAACCTAATATTCATTGGCAATTAAATTGTTGTGCCTTCAAAGCATCACATTGATTTAATATTGGCATATAATTAATTATGAAATATATTTCTTCCGAATATATATCTATCTAAAGTAAAACTTTAAAAGGCCAGTCCCAATTAAATGCTGAGTGCCTTTTACTGGCTGCGTATCTCCACATCTTGACAAATAAACATGTTCTCAATTAGAAGCCAGGTTCTAAATTAAGCGTTGTTTTTCTTATCATCATCATTTGCAATCATAAGTCAAAACTCTGGAAACATGACAGCAACACATTTCCAAATGGACAGCTGAGAGGGACTGTGAGTGTGTGTGTGTGTGTGTGTGTGTGTGTGTGTGTGTGTGTGTGTGTGTGTGTGTGTGTGTGTGTGTGTGTGTGTGTGTGTGTGTGTGTGTGTGTGTGTGTGTGTGTGTGTGTGTGTGTGTGTGTGTGTGTGTGTGTGTGTGTGTGTGTGTGTGTGTGTGTGTGTGTGTGTGTGTGTGTGTGTGTGTGTGTGTGTGTGTGTGTGTGTGTGTGTGTGTGTGTGTGTGTGTGTGTGTGTGTGTGTGTGTGTGTGTGTGTGTGTGTGTGTGTGTGTGTGGGTGTGTGTGTCTGTGAGAAAAATAACTAGAGAGAGAGGTAGGAGCAATCAGCCAACACACACACACACACACACACACACACACACACACACACACACACACACGCACACACACACACACACACACACACACACACACACACACACACACACACACACACACACACACACACACACACACACACACTTCTCAGCTCTCTAGGAGCTGTCCATGGTGCTGATATGATTTGAGAAGCATGAGAGGGAGAGAAGACACCTGCCTCAGACTGGTTTAAATAAACAATGTGATCGTATTTCCCAGAGGGAGCAGAATGTTGTTGACCTTTGCTCTGAAAAAGTCAGTAAAACTGTTGCACCGCTCCTCTGTGGTCTCAGTGGTGTACTGTTCTGTACAGACCCGGTGCCCTAGAAGGTTATGGCAAAACCAGACACTGTTTTGGATTGCATTGTTGTTGTTGTCCTGGGATTATTAGAAAAGTGGTGCTGCTTAAATTACATTGTGAAGTACACCACAGTTGGCTTGGAGCCCACAGAGTGGAGGAATACATTTAAATCATGCTCATTAACGCATTAGCTAGAATAGAATAGAATGAAGTACTTTCTAGCTGCATTCCATTCAGGCAACCTCACAGTACAAGGATTTCAGAAGGTTTTGCAACACAATTCTGTCTTGTCTTGGTTCACCTTTTAAATATGTTGACATTTAAAGGCTGTTTCATTATACAGTTTGCAGTACAGGCTGGCAGGAGAGGTGGAAGGGAGAGGAGGATTCAAACCAAAAGGTTTATGTATATGGCTTCCCCCATCCACACTTCCGCTTTATTTTGTCAACAATTACAAATGTATTACCTATTGAATGCTAATGAACCACAGCAGTAATATATATATATATATATATATATATATATATATATATATATATAAATATACGTCCAACAAGAAGGAGAGGGGGGTATCCATACAGCCCAATATCACTAACAACTATCTATTTCAAAACCACATTGGAACCCAATGCACTATTCCCAGGACCAGCCTTTGGAAACAGGTGGGTACGACACACACAGCACATTCCCCTCATTATAGTCTGCCCTTGTACAGGCTGCTGTGTGGTGTTGACGAGCCCGACATAATGGCCTCTAAAGATTATGACAAAACCATGCTGTTTGGTATTACACTGTCAAGTGGTCGGAGACTATTAGCAGAGCTGCGCTGCTTTTTGATTTGCATTGTGAAGCAGTCAGCGGAATAGCTTTCAGCCACAGAGTAAATGCATTACTTACTCACACTCTCTCGTCAACAACAGCTGTGCCGACGGTATCTTTGTGAGTTACCGGATTCAAACGGTTTCTTTTCATGGAGTGATTGACAAATGTAACTTTGCCTTGTCTTTTAATAAAACATTTTAATTGGCCATTTTGACTAGCTAACGCCCCTCCACAAAACTGTTTCCATAGCAATGTCTTAGTGACATAGGAAAATTGTGCGCTGAGTGAGCCCCGTAACACGAGAACACATGAAAACAAACACATTTCAGAAAGACAGAAAAGGAAAACATGTCGTCTTAGTTGGTAACATGTTGGAGATTCGTGTTTTTGTTTTTTCTTATCTTGAGGAGAGTGGGCAGTCCACTCCCCTTGAGACAGCAGGGAGGCTGAGACTGAGACAGAGTAGGTTCTTTATTGAGACAGTTGGAAGGCTGAGAGGGAGACAGAGTAGGAGGGAAGGTTCTTTATATGAAGGCTGAGGGGGAGACAGAGTAGGAGGGAAGGTTCTTTATTGAGACAGTAGGAAGGCTGAGGGAGAGACATAGTAGGTTCTTTATTTATTCTTTATTTTCTCCCATTTTTAATTTTTCTACCATCCCAATTTCGTATCGTCCAATTCAACCCTCCCCTGTCTTTGAACGCTGTTTCTTGCCTCCCACAAGCCGGCTGCAATGTGGACTAAGTCATACATAGCACGAGTCCCCTCCGATACGAAATTGGGATAAGCAGTCGCATCTTTCCACCTGCGCGGCTCGATCTTTCAGCGTCGGGGGTCTGGGCTTTGGAGGAGCCCCGCCTCCGTCGCTTTCCTGATTCTACTGCGCAGGCACACCAACCGACCTGTAGGAGTCGCTGTCCACAACGCCCGATCCCCACCCATCAGTTTCCCTCTCCCTAATACTGCCAATGTGTATTAGTGCGGACAACCAGCTAAACTGAAAGCAATGTGGAGCGCTGGGCTCGAACAGGGAGATGATCTGTTTGAGCCCAGCCTCCAGTATTCGTGGTGAGTGCCTTGCCCACTGCACCACGTAGCCGCACTTTATTGAGACAGTAGTAATAATAATAATAATAATAATAATAATAATAATAATAATAATAATAATAATAATAATAATAATAATAATAATAATAATAATAATAATAATAATAATAATAATAATAATAATACACTTTATTTGTATAGCACCTTTCATACAGAAAATGCAGCTCAAAGTGCTTCACAACAGAAAAAAGACAGGCATAAAATTAGCACATAAAGTGCAGACATATAAAATCTAGTGCTGTCAGGCGATTAAAAAAATTAATCTAATTAATTACAGGATTTGTAATTAATTAATCTACTTAATCGCATTTTAATCGCATAACCATTTTATGCCTGATATTCTATATTCTAGAATCATATTTCAAATTGCATGTGTCCGGATGGCAGAATTCAGTACTGTATCTACAAAACCTTCTGTTTAATCATCTTCCATCTATTAATTTGCTTAGATTTTTCAGGTCTGGTCAATTTGAGCATAGTGTTATTCACAGTCAAAGATAAAAAAAAATGTTTATTGATATTCTCATTTGGTTCATTACAATTTACTCAAGCCTAGTAACAGACACAGTATTTCTGACACTGGGAATAAATTCCCTGAGATCCATAGATGTCCCTAGAATCAGATACCAAGAACATGCAAATTGACCATTTAAAAAAAAAGTCTGTAATGTGTATTCTACGTTCTTATGGAATGAATGAGATAAAAAAAAAGTTATTTATAAAAGATGAACTGCTGTTACCTCAAGTACCGGAGGGGACTTGTGCTATGTATGACTTAGTCCACATTGCAGCCAGCTTGTGGGAGGCAAGAAACAGCGTTCGTGACAGGGGAGGGTTGAATTGGATGATACGAAATTGGGATGGGAGAAAATATAGAAAAATGGGAGAAAAAGTGGATAAAAAAAAAATCATAACGCGATAATTTGCTGTGTAATTAATTAATCTAATTAACGCGATAAACTGACAGCCCTAATAAAATCACAGTTTTTCACATTAGGATCTAACATCCCAACAGACAACCTTGTTTATGGTTTGATTCAGTTTTAAATAGACAATAATACAAAGAGTAAGATAAATAAATAGACAGAGTAAAATAGTGCAGTGCAATAAAATAGTAGAATAGAATAGATAAAATATATATATATATATATATTTTTTTACAGCGCAATAAAATAGTTCTGGATTACTGTTCAACAGTTCAAAGTTGTCTAGTAAGGCTGAGAGGGAAACACAGGAGAGAAGGTTCTTTATTGAGACAGTAGGAAGACTGAGAGGGAAACACAGGAGAGAAGGTTCTTTATTGAGACAGTAGGAAGGCTGAGAGGGAAACACAGGAGAGAAGGTTCTTTATTGAGACAGTAGGAAGGCTGAGAGGGAAACACAGGAGAGAAAGTTCTTTATTGAGACAGTAGGAAGGCTGAGAGGGAAACACAGGAGAGAAGGTTCTTTATTGAGACAGTAGGAAGGCTGAGAGGGAAACACAGGAGAGAGCAGGTTCTTTATTGAGACAGTAGGAAGGCTGAGAGGGAAACACAGGAGAGAAGGTTCTTTATTGAGACAGGAAGGTTGCGGGAGATACCTAATATAATCTATCTAAAGTCAAACTTAATTTAAAAGGCCAGTCCCAATCAAATGCTGAGTCCCTTTTACTGGCTGCCTATCTACACGTCTTGACAAATAAACATGTTCTCAATTAGAAGCCAGGTTCTAAATTAAGCGTTGTTTTTCTTATCATCATCATTTGCAGTCATAAGTCAAAACTCTGGAAACCATAAAAAACCATAAAAAACTCAGAGTAATTTTTTATGCCTCCCTCTCATTTAATGCACATATAAAAAATGTCACCAAAATTGCCTTCTTCCATCTTCGTAATATCGCAAAAATTCTGCCCATTTTAACTCTGGCTGATGCTGAAACCCTGATTCATGCTTTTGTCTCATCACGTCTGGACTACTGTAATGCACTTTTTTCAGGCCTACCTAATTCAAGCATCAAAGATCTTCAACTTGTGCAAAATGCGGCTGCACGGATACTAACTAGAACTAGACAATTTGATCACATCACACCAGTTTTGTCCGCCCTACACTGGCTTCCTATTCAAGCCCGATCTGACTTTAAAGTGCAACTCCTCACCTACAAAATGTTTTATGGGCTTGCACCGCTCTATCTATCCGATCTCATCTCCTGATACTCGCCCGCTCGTGCTCTGCGCCCACAAAATGCGGGGCTTCTATCGATTCCTAGGGTTAAAAAGAAATCCGCCGGCCACAGAGCCTTTGTCTACCGCGCTCCCTACCTGTGGAACAAATTACCTGCCGTCGTCAGGGGCGCCCGCTCTGTCGAAGCTTTTAAATCCCTGCTTAAGACCCATCTTTTCTCTCTCTCCTTCAACCTACCCTGATCTCACCTGGTCGGGGACTGACCTTTAGATTAATCTGTCTAGTTTAGTTAGGATGTCTATTTTCTCCCATGTCTGCTTTTCTGCAGCACTACAAACATGGGAACTCTCTAACCCCTGTCCCAACCCCCCCCCCCCCATCTCTCTGAGTGCTTGTCTCGTAGTGCTGACCAAGGTGATGGATGTCTCGGGGTCTTGGCCAAGATTGCAGTGACTGCTCTACGTGCACCACCGAGGCCATGGATCAGCTCCTTACCGTCTTCTGTCCGTGGTCTGTCAACATGGTTTGTGGTCTGTCAACGTGGTTTCATTGCTGGGTTAAGTACTTCTATTCTATTCACATATTATGCTTACTTCATATATCTATTCTATTCACATATATGCTTACCACTTGTATCTATTGCTATGTCCGCCCACTACAATAATGAGAGCTGTCTAACGCCTGTCCCGTCTCCCTGTCTCCCTGTGAGTTGCTGTCCCGGAGTGTTGACCGGAGTGTCGGACGTCCCGTGATGAAGACCGGGAGGATGTGACCCTCTCTGCGTGCCCTCCTGTCTCCCTCTCTCCGGCTGTCTCGTAGTGATGACCGGAGTGCTGGACGTCCCGCAATGATGATGGGAAGGTTGCAACCCTCTCTGCGCCGCCCCCTGACCCCCTGTCTCCGGCTGTCTTGGAGTTATGACCAAAGTGTTGAACGTCCCGTGATTAAGACGGGGAGGACGCGACCCTCTTTGCACCGCCCCTGTGCCTCAAATAGATCCGCTATCAGCTCTATCTTTAATCTTTCAAAATGTTCAGTTGCTATCGCTATCAGCTCTATCTTAAATTTTTCTAAATGTTCAGTTGCTATTGCATGCACTCATCTGTGTTTCACTACACACATGAGTGCATGCTTACCAACTGTCCGTCTGCAACACTACTATCACCGACATCTAAGAAGGGAGATCCCCCCTTGAATTGGCCCTTCTAAGGTTTCTCTCCTCCACGTTGCCTGTGGTGCATTTTTCCCTATTGTTAGGTTTTAGTGAGTTTTTCCTTACCTTCGCGTGGGGTATGTCTGGGAGTGTTCGCATTGCATTCATTTATTTTACATTTATTTTAAATTTGTTGGACCTTATGGTGTTCTTGTTTTGTTTCTTGACTTATTGTGATGTTTCTTCTTGACTTGTTTAAAGGATAACTCCACTATTTTGGGAAATTAGCTTATTTAACATCTTCCCTGGAGTTAGACAAGAAGATGCATACCTTTTTGGTCTCTGTGCGTGCATTTTAGCTTTGGGAATAGATGCTCCGTTAGCATAGCTTAGCTTCATCACTGGAAGTGAGGCAGGACAGTAGCCTTACAGTGCCTTACAGTGTATTGCAAGGTCTGACATTGACCAAACTTGATATGCATGACCTTGGTGGGCTCTAGGTCAACTCCTGAAAAGGGGGTCAATGTCAGACCTTGCAATCAAAAGTTAGGGACGCACTGAAATTATGGCAAGGGTTATTAGCCCCCTAACTTTTGATTGCAAAATCTGACATTGACCCCCTTTTCAGGAGTTGACCTAGAGCCCACCAAGGTCATGCATATCAAGTTTGGTCAATGTCAGACCTTGCAATACACTGTAAGGCACTGTAAGGCTACTGTCATGCCTCACTTCCAGTGATGAAGCTAAGCTATGCTAACGGAGCATCTATTCCCAAAGCTAAAATGCACGCACAGAGACAAAAAAGGTATGCATCTTCTTGTCTAACTCCAGGGAAGATGTTAAATAAGCTAATTTCCCAAAATAGTGGAGTTATCCTTTAAAGAAGATGTGTCCGGCCGATGGGGACATTAACGTGTGTTGTCGGGCCTTACAAATACATTTTATTTGATTTGATTTATGATTTGGAAACATGACAGCAACCAGTGATGCCAGTAACGCGTTACTAAGTAACGCGTTATTGTAATCTGATTACTTTTCCCCGAAAATAGTAATCTAACACGTTAATCTTTAAAAGCCAGTAATCTGATTGCAGTTACTTGTCCAAGTGGCTGTGCATTACTATTTCGTTACTATCTCATCATAAATTCATAATGCAGGCGGAATGCAGTATTTTATTTCGTTTTCGACAGTCAAAAATACATTTTGAGCTGTTTTTCTTTTGGGAGTGACGTGGTGTGGCAGTGAAAGGGTTAAATACAAGAATGTGTCCCGCGGCGTGACTGGTCCCTCTGTCTCTGAGTGACTCTGCTTTGGTCCAATCACATTCCCCATCCACAGTCTGCGAATCAGAGGCAGAGTAGGGCGGGTCTTCACAGCACGTCATGTGACATATGCGCCAATCGTGTGACAGCAGGGCTCCGTCGTCGGAGAATTCCACCCCAAAACGCTTCGCAAAATTAAAAGTGAAACCGCAAGATGACTTTTGCCGTTTCTGTTCAGAATTCCACCCCAAAACGCTTGTCTAAACGTAGCCTCAGTCACTACTTCACGGCGGAAGAAACAAAATACTGTCTACCGCTAAAAACAGCACATCCAATTGCATTGAAAGCATCTGGAATCACAACACTAGCCGACGCTTCGACTAGGTACAGGAGGGTTGATGGTGGCAGAGCAAAAGCTCTTATTTGCCAGATTTACAGTTAATTTACATGTTAAAGAGAGACTGATTGTATGTTTATAGAGAGACATTTATAAAAACAATTTAATAGTTACAGTTGATATAATTGAATAGTTCAGCCTGCATTTGTTAGATGTGATACACTGGTTTAGTAAAACCACTGGCTGGCTGCTCTATTGCTGTGAGCATCATAGACTGTTGCTTTACCATACTTGATTGTACAGAAGCTGAAGCACTAGTTTAACAATTTACGTTATGTGCAGAGAAACAAGTTAAAAACAATTTATGCACTTTCAATAAAGCGTTTAAAAAAAAACTGTTGGGGGAACGACGACGACTTCGTAACCTAGTTACTTTCAAAGTAACTAAGTTACTCTGATAATCAAGTAATCAGTAAAGTAACTTAGATAACTTTTTAAAGGAGTAATCAGTAATCAGTAAGTAATCTGTGGCATCACTGACAGCAACACATTTCCAAATGGACAGCTGTGTGTGTGTGTGTGTGGTGTGTGTGTGTGTGTGTGTGTGTGTGTGTGTGTGTGTGTGTGTGTGTGTGTGTGTGTGTGTGTGTGTGTGTGTGTGTGTGTGTGTGTGTGTGTGTGTGTGTGCGTGCGTGCGTGCGTGCGTGCGTGCGTGCGTGCGTGCGTGCGTGCGTGCGTGCGTGCATGCGTGTGTGCGTGCGTGCGTGCGTGCTTGTGTGTGTGTGTGCGTGTCTGTGTTTGTGTGTGTCTGTGAGAAGGATGGGTGAGGGAGAGACAGAGTAGGAGGGAATTTTCTTTATTGAGACAGTAAGAAGGCTGAGAGGGAGACAGAGTAGGTTCTTTATTGAGACAGTAGGAAGGCTGAGAGGGAGACAGGGTCGGTTCTTTATTGAGATAGTAGGAAGGCTGAGCGGGAGACAGAGTAGGTTCTTTATTGAGACAGTAGGAAGGCTGAGAGGGAGACAGAGTAGGTTCTTTATTGAGACAGTAGGAAGGCTGAGAGGGAGACAGAGTAGGTTCTTTATTGAGACAGTAGGAAGGCTGAGAGGGAGACAGAGTAGGTTCTTTATTGAGACAGTAGGAAGGCTGAGAGGGAGACAGGGTCGGTTCTTTATTGAGACAGTAGGAAGGCTGAGAGGGAGACAGAGTAGGTTCTTTATTGAGACAGTAGGAAGGCTGAGAGGGAAACAGAGTAGGTTCTTTATTGCGATTTTAGGAAGGCTGAGAGGGAGACAGAGTAGGTTCTTTATTGAGACAGTAGGAAGGCTGAGAGGGAAACAGAGTAGGTTCTTTATTGCGATTTTAGGAAGGCTGAGAGGGAGACAGAGTAGGTTCTTTATTGAGACAGTAGGAAGGCTGAGAGGGAGACAGAGTAGGTTCTTTATTGAGACAGTAGGAAGGCTGAGAGGGAAACAGAGTAGGTTCTTTATTGCGATTTTAGGAAGGCTGAGAGGGAGACAGAGTAGGTTCTTTATTGAGACAGTAGGAAGGCTGAGAGGGAGACATAGTAGGTTCTTTAATGAGACAGTAGGAAGGCTGAGAGGGAGACATAGTAGGTTCTTTATTGAGACAGTATGAAGGCTGAGGGAGAGACAGAGTAGGGGACACACAGCAGAGACGGTCCTGGTGGCCAGCAGGGGTACTACACGTGGCTCCAGAGGCTGGTGTCTAACCCACTTCAAGTTTCAAGTTTCAAGTTTCTTTAATAGTTGTCATACAGAAGTACAGAATACTTTTATACAAAATGCTTCTAACTGTTACGCTCCAGAGACTGTGCAAGACAAGATAATTATGAAATAAAATAACATAGTATAGCATGTAAATTAGAAGTAAAAAAAAAAAATGAGGTCACAGTGTTCAGTTTAGACATATGTACAATGTTCGATGCAGAATAGACGTAACTGAGTTACCATATAATATACAATACTGTGCAGTGTACTAATATACAATACTATATAGTGCAAGGCAGAAATGGGATGAGGTGCAATTTAGGTACAATTTACAGTAGGTGTACGAGTTGTAGTGCAAATCCTTTATCAATAAATATAAAGTGTGTTTGTGTGATCTAAAGTGTGGAGAGTGGGTGCTGCAGTGTGTTGTTTGTTTAAGTGAGTGTGTGCGTGTGGGTGTGTGTGCTGTGTGCATTTGATGGTTGTTGCATAGTGTTTATTGTTCGTTTAGCAGCCTGATGGCCTGGGGATAGAAGCTTCTTCTGAGTCTTTCTGTGCTCGCCTTAAGACTCCGGTATCGCTTGCCTGACCGCAGCAGTTCAAAGAGGCAGTTGTTCGGGTGGCTCGAGTCCTTAATAATTCTCTTAGCCTTCCCCTTGCACCGCTTGTTGTAAATGTTCTGGAGGGTGGGAAGCCCCCCTCCAATTGTGCATTCGGCTGAACGTGTCACTCTTTGTAGTCTGCTACGGTCTTGTGCCGTGCTATTCCCAAACCAGGAGGTGATGTTGCCGGTCAGGATGCTCTCTATTGTACATGAGTAGAAGTTCCTAAGGATCTTCTGACTGACTTGGAACTTCCTTAGGCGCCTGAGGAAGTAGAGGCATTGTCGTGCCTTCTTCACAACACTGTCAATGTGTGTGGTCCATGTCAAATCCTCAGATATGTGGGCTCCGAGGTACTTGAAACTGTTCACTCTCTCAACCGGTGCCCCGTCAATGCTGAGGACCATCTCTGAGTAAAACCTCTCTTTTTTACATTCCGGAGATGCGCTGCTTTCGGCTATTGGAAATATAATATGACTGACTGATTAAATGACCTGTCGCCATGCAGAGTCCAGAAATCGTGCGGGTAGGAATGACATGTTGACAGCTCAGAAAATGAAATCCAGTGCTTTACTGCCAGCCTAAGCCACTCGGAGGAGGCTGGGTCATTTCCCCTGGCTTTGCATGGAGAGCAGAACATCACACGCATGCATATAGCATGCAAACACCCACGCAAGTACAGTTAAACATTCGTGGCACACACACACACATTACAATAGCACACTCACGTGTAAATCACACCGTGTGTTCATCCATAACCGCAATATCTCACACATTATTTACAGATACAAGGACATGCTAAGGACATACAACATTTATAATTATTCACTCTCTCTTATAGAGGTGGGAGTCCTGGGGAAAGGAAGAGCTGCCTGGTTCCGGATTCCTTTTTGCCTATTGTCTCTACTAGAGAGGGTTGGTCTGACAAATGTAGCATAATTAAATGAGATCTGCGTTTTTGACATTTTTGAAAAAAACTTGAAGAAAGTACTAAATGCACAATACTGTAAACAACATTTCAAACCTGTCAAAGAGTTACCGAAAGCTAAACGTCATCATATCCTTCGCTCTAGCTAGCTAAACTATGGATGGTGACGGAGATGTAGCGTTTCTGATTTCATAAAGTTACGATTTTGAACAACAATTGAAAATGAAAGAAATTGTAAGGCCAACGCCGCAATTGTGTATTGTTCAGACGAGAGGGAGTAAGGGACAACGTTCTTTTAATATCGAAAACTACAAACAGAATGGCTAACTGGATCGGCTAAGTGAGGGAAGCTATTTTGCTATTTTGAAAGAGAGAAGGATGACATTCCTTCTTAGTAGGGTGGGGTGAGTTATTTTATAAAAAACAAATTTAAACACACACACACACACCTGTGTGCCTTAGCTTGGTTTATTTGATGTTTTCTTCAATCTCCGCTGAAACTGATGGTTATAGGCATGCTGGAATAGGAAGGATATTTATCTAGCCTTGACTGGGGGGCATATTCTGCAGATTCATTAAGACTTGTGATTTGTAACTTTAATGCAAACACTTGATCTTGTATTTGATTGTGCTGTTGTAACTGATTGGAAATATATTCTGTGTTTTTGTGTGAAGAGCTATCATTGTATTGCATGGGTGGAACCGTAATGGGAACTATTTCATGCTATACGATCACAACACTGTTATTGTAATGCGTTTTGGTAACAATAAGTTAGTTTAAATCATTTTGTAAGGCAGTCTGTTCTGTGATTTGAATAGGTTGTTGCCCAGTAAATGCACTTGTTCTCAACCTGAATGTCTGCATTATTTCAGGAGTTACACTGTGACTGTCATGTAACATTTGTTGTTACATGCAGTCAGGGCCGGACTGGGGAAATAATTAATACCGGGAGATATAGCGCGAAATATAGCCCCAATCAAGCCACTTTTTAAGCGGGGGGTCCCCCACCAGGACATTTTTTGTTACAAAGACTTAATTTCCTGCATTCTGGTGAATTTTAGTGCATGTGAATCACAAACTAATGAGCCAACAATTGCTTAGTACAATGTACTGTTATGGACCTCAAATAAAATTGTTGTGGCACTAGCAATGCTACTCTCTCCACCTTCAAAAAGAAAAAAGCAAGAGCACAACATATTTTTCTATTTACTATTATAATACAGTTAACCACTCTCTCCTGTAAGGGCCTTTCCTTTTCTTTGTTTTATCCCTCTCTCCTCCACCCTTTCTCTTTCTTCCACTGTCCATCTTGACATCAACGTTAATTGACTTTCGCTCTACTGTATCTCTCCCGAGTCCCTCACTACCTGGCTCACTGCCTGGCTGTTATTCTGCATCTGAGTGCCGTCTGCCATTCCATTGGCCACCTCCGCTGTCAATCAGTTGTATCGCCTGGTCCCGCCTCCACCAATCACAAGCGGCAGCACGGCTCCATTGTGTGTGTGTGAGATCCACGTCGCAGACAGTGAAATCCTGGTTGTTCCCCACCCACCTAGGTTATCTAACTATCGCGCCGCGCCGCCGCCACAACTAGAAACAATGGCCTGGCAATTTTTTTTTTTTTTTTTTTTTTTTTTTATATAATTTTTTTTTTATCTGTGCAGGCAGTGTTGGGAAAGTTCACTTTCTACATGAACTAGTTCAGTTCACAGTTCACAATTTTTAAAATGAACTAGTTCAGTTCATAGTTCATAATTCAAAATTTTGAACTAAAGTTCATGGTTTCAAAAATGAACTAATTTAGTTCTTTTTTGATATATATATTTTTTTTTATATAGATTTTTCACGTACAGTTACTTACATTACAAAAACACACATTGGGACAATGGAGGGGGGGGGGTCCTCCAGTTCATCTCTATGCCATCATCCACACCATAAGCAAGCAAAAACAAAACAAAAAGAAGCAAGCAAAAAGGAAAAGCAAACCATCTCTATACCACATTTGTAAAAATTGAGGCTTATCCCCCCCCCCCCCCCGAACCACCTCCAATGTACAGTCCCCCCCACCTACCCAACCTCCTCCAATGTACAGTTTCTATGTCAAATGTATATAGGCCTACTCTCTTTTCTGGACTCTTTTTGTATCACAAACAGTACTGTATTTGCAAATCTGGTATGTCATAAATGTATAGATGTAGCAGTACTGTCTATCTGTATGTCATGTATGTCCTGATTAATTGAAAATGGGGGACCCTGATACAGACAGTACAGCTCAATACATACAATTGTTAAGGGGATGCAGACCAGAGAAAGACTTTCGTCTTGTTTACATCAGGGTCCCCCATTTTCAATTCATGACTGAGCTGTATACTGTACCCATTCTGCAATATGTTAATAAAGTGTTCAATCAATCAATCAATCACTTGGCCCCAGAACCTGGATAAACACTTAGATTCCCAAAAGTAGTGATAGACTGTAGCCTGTAGGTACCCAGGTCTGTTTGACATTTCGAACATAAAGGAGATATTGAACGGCCCATTTTGTTAGTTCTTTTTTCAATACGTTGCTGCAAACTATTATTTGTAAAAAATATTGAACCACACAGACAGCAATCAGAATACTGGCATTTCCATAACGCTTTGCACCGCGCATTCAGTCCACACTGCAGCTTTCATCTCTACAGTATATTTTCAAAAACATGAGGAACAACTTTGCTTGAATTGTCTTTATTATGAAAACTAAAACAGGACGTTTGCATATTCTCAATGTTGCTGTCGACGTCGTCGCGTCGATGTGGGGACTTGCTTCTTCAAACCGGGTGGACAAAGTTTACAGACAAACGTTAGATTGTTTCCGTCTGAGTCAGTACTGACTTTAACGTTAAACTATTTTAAATCCCCAAGCGCCGACATCTAGAGGTAGAGTTCTCTGAGCGAGTGCTGCTCTCGACCTGCTGCTGCGCAGCTCTGGGCTTCTGCTCGCAGACGCAGATTCAGCTGTTGTTGTGATGAGTCTGATGACGTAGCAGGGGGTGTACAGGCGCGTTGCCAGATCGGTTGGTTTTCCACATAATTTTAAAGCCTGTTTACGGTGTGTTTTAACAGGGGTTTCGGCTGAAATACATATGAAATCTGGCACATCTTTGAACGCCGTTATAACAGTGCTGAGAATGAACGCACTTTTGAACTCCGTTACACAGCGCTGAGAATGAACGCGTTCTCAATTACGTTCATTTAGCGGATAATCAGTACGTTCAGTTCACGTTCGCCCAAAATACGAACGCGTTCATGAACGATCGTTCATTGAACGCGTTCAGGTACATCACTGTGTGCAGGCCAGGCCACCGGGAAAACTCCCGGTGCTCCCGATGGCCAGTCCGGGCCTGCATGCAGTATGATATGTGGACTCCAGTTTAATTAATCCAAACATAGACGATGTGGTTGAATTTATTCCGCCACTTTGTAACACTTTATTTTTCATTGAGCTCTGTTAGTGAAACGATGCCACTATCGGCCTTATAGCATAACGGTCCCATATTGCAATGGGTTGTAGATCTAATACCGCATTATCAAAAAACATTATACAATTTAAACAAACAGATGCACCAGAGGCAGATAAAGACAGGGAAAGGTTCGAGGAGGGAGAAGCCTTTGCAGGAATGAATATGGAAACAGGTGTGTGTGACGACCAACCAGTGCTATTGCCCAACAATTAATTGCAGCATACAGTAGATAAATTATGTCCTGTACGCACAAATATATGAAAGAAAAACATTTGAAAATGAGACCCATTGTTTTGCATAATTAACTTGACACAAAGGTAAATTCACGGATTGTGTTTTGTTATTTGATGATTGATTGATTTATTAGCTTGATATGTTATTTCGGACAAATGGGGCTGCTTTTTGTGGCCAGTTCGCCCCTGCAATATGGTATGGCCCTGAGTACGGATATGTAGCTACTGATAGTTTGAGCTTCACTGGGCAATCACAGTGGAACCTCACTCCCCAGGTCTATACTAACTTCACTCTCCAGGTCTATACTAAGACAACCTCACTCCCCAGGTACTAAGACAACCTCACTCCCCAGGTACTAAGACAACCTCACTCCCCAGGTCTATACTAACCTCACTCTCCAGGTCTATACTAAGACAACCTCACTCCCCAGGTACTAAGACAACCTCACTCCCCAGGTCTATACTAACCTCACTCTCCAGGTCTATACTAACCTCACTCTCCAGGTCTATACTAACCTCACTCTCCAGGTCTATACTAACCTCACTCTCCAGGTCTATACTAAGACAACCACACTCCCCAGGTCTATACTAACCTCACTCTCCAGGTCTATACTAACCTCACTCTCCAGGTCTATACTAAGACAACCTCACTCCCCAGGTCTATACTAACCTCACTCTCCAGGTCTATACTAACCTCACTCCCCATGTCTATACTAACTTCACTCTCCAGGTCTATACTAAGACAACCTCACTCCCCAGGTACTAAGACAACCTCACTCCCCAGGTACTAAGACAACCTCACTCCCCAGGTCTATACTAACTTCACTCTCCAGGTCTATACTAAGACAACCTCACTCCCCAGGTACTAAGACAACCTCACTCCCCAGGTACTAAGACAACCTCACTCCCCAGGTCTATACTAACCTCACTCTCCAGGTCTATACTAAGACAACCTCACTCCCCAGGTACTAAGACAACCTCACTCTCCAGGTCTATACTAACCTCACTCTCCAGGTCTATACTAACCTCACTCTCCAGGTCTATACTAACCTCACTCTCCAGGTCTATACTAAGACAACCACACTCCCCAGGTCTATACTAACCTCACTCTCCAGGTCTATACTAACCTCACTCTCCAGGTCTATACTAAGACAACCTCACTCCCCAGGTCTATACTAACCTCACTCTCCAGGTCTATACTAACCTCACTCTCCAGGTCTATACTAAGACAACCTCACTCCCCAGGTCTATACTAACCTCACTCTCCAGGTCTATACTAAGACAACCTCACTCGCAGTAGGAGTTAAATCATTTTGTGTCCTGTACTGTTGTAATTGTGTAGGGACTGTCCTGCTCCACTAGGGGCAGGCTTTTCTCATTCACTAGGCTGGGCGCGCGATTTTGCGCGCCACGTGGGAGCAAATTCGAGACACATATTCGGTTGAAAAAAGGTGTCCCACGTTCTCCTCTATGGCCGTGAATATTTTCACGCGGATCGGAATCACGGCGCGCCCGTGGGACACTTTACCGTTTCGGCGAGTTTATTCCACGCTTTCAACTTTCCTTTTCTAAGCGTTTTCGGGGCTAAATGTGAATGGGTAAAAGTTGCGGGACGCCCAGATGTACCCACGGTAAAAAGCTCGCATGGAGCCTATAATAGGCTCACTTAATACAGCGTTTTTAAAATCACGCGACATTTTCAGGGTCGCGAGCCGACCTTTTCCCCTCGTTTTCGATGATGAAAGTGATTTAGGAAAAGCTTCGGCACACCGAGAGGTACCCATGGATTTAATCTCGCAAGGATCGGGGTAATATTCGGCCCGTGGGAGCCGTGGGAGAGAGAGAGAGAGAGAGAGAGAGAGAGAGAGAGAGAGAGAGAGAGAGAGAGAGAGAGAGAGAGAGAGAGAGAGAGAGAGAGAGAGAGAGAGAGAGAGAGAGAGAGAGAGAGAGAGAGAGAGAGAGAGAGAGAGAGACCAAGCCTCACCCTTGTATATATTTACTGTATGTCACAAACAGGGACGTGCACAGGACTTTAGAGGGGCAGGTGCTCAAAGGCTGAAAAGGGCACTACACTTGTGTGTATATATTAACCGATTTTTAAGGGCCCTTTTCGTGCAGGGGGGCCCCTTTTTATGTTTTTTGGGGGGTTTTGGTGATCAAATATTGAATATTGAACTATAATAATCAGTGCAGGAGCTCACTTATCCTTGAAAGACACTTTTATCACTGACCTAAAAGGCCCATACATCTCCATAAATGTTCAGGGGGGAGGGAATAAGTGCTTACCCTACAGACCCCAAGAAGTGCTGTATATTCTGTATTGTTTAATATAAATGCAATTTTTATTCCAATCCCGATTTGTATTTGAGATTCCCAAATCCCATCGGACTTGACTTCTTCCCTTTTCTTGACTCTTTTTGTATCACAAACAATACTGTATTTGCAAATCTGGTATGTCATAAATGTATAGATGTAGCAGTACTGTCTATCTGTATGTCATGTATGTCATATATGTCCTGATGAATTGAAAATGGGGGACCCTGATGTAAACAAGACGAAAGTCTTTCTCTGGTCTGCATCCCCTTAACAATTGTGTGTATTGAGCTGTACTGTATTGTACCCATTCTGCAATCTGTTAATAAAGTTTTCAATCAATCAATCAATCAATCAATCAATCAATCAATCGTGTCCCTCAGTGAGTGTAATACCAGCATTCAACTGTATGGGCCACAGCAGTTTCTATCATCATCATCATCACCACCCACGCTATGCATAAAATATATAGGTCCGCGGAGAGGCACGCTGAGGAGGCCGTGCAAACTGCAATGGAATATGGGGCATCTCTCTCTCTTTACCTAATATTTTGATTCTATCCTGACATTTTTCAGTTGGAAGGGCAGTCTATATGCGTAACGGTAAAAAAAAAATTATTAAATCTTTTTCAAAAGGCGCACTTTTTGGATGAGGCTGAAAAAGGCAGGTGCTCAAGCACCCCATGGCCTCTATGTGTGCACGTGCCTGGTCACAAATGTAACGGTACTGCATTGAGGTCTTTCTCTGGTCTGCATCCCCTTAACAATTGTGTGTATTGAGCTGTACTGTACCCATTCTGCAATCTGTTAATAAAGTTTTCAATCAACCAATCAATCAATCAATCCGGGCTTGTGACGGTCACGTGTACCCATTCTGCAATCTGTTAATAAAGTTTTCAATCAATCAATCCCGCAGTGCAATACTCCAATTCAGCCATTGGGTGGGACGATCACATGACCCTGTGACGGTCACGTGACCCAAATCAGCCAATGGGAGCGAGGGTCCTGAGAGTGTCTTAGTGGGAGGAGCCTCGTATGGGTCCTGAAAGTGTGGAATACACCTTTAACTGTCCTGCTACTGTTGCATCACTGTGATCCACTGTCCTGCGAACCATTTGGGTGGAATACACCTTTAACTGTCGTGCTACTGTTGAATCACTGTGATGTACTGTCCTGCTACTGTTGAATCACTGTGATGTACTGTCCTGCTAACCATTTGGGTGGAATACACCTTTAACTGCCCTGCGACTGTACACCTAATGTACTGCTAATGTACTGCTACTGTACACCTACTGTACTGCTACTGTACTGTTACTGTACACCTACTGTACACATACTGTACTGCTACTGTACTGATACTGTACACCTACTGTACTGCTACTGTACTGATAATGTACACATACTGTACTGTGACTGTACTGCTACTGTACACCTACTGTACTGTGACTGTACACCTACTGTACTGCTATTGTACACCTACTGTACTGTTACTGGACTGCTAATGTACACCTACTGTACTGCTACTGTACTGCTACTGTACTGTGACTGTACTGCTACTGTACACCTACTGTACTGCTACTGTACTGCTACTGTACACCTACTGTACTGCTACTGTACTGCTAATGTACACCTACTGTACTGTGACTGTACACCTACTGTACTGCTACTGTACTGCTACTGTACTGTGACTGTACTGCTACTGTACACCTACTGTACTGCTACTGTACTGCTACTGTACACCTACTGTACTGCTACTGTACACCTACTGTACTGCTACTGTACACACCTCCTGCACATTGTGATGGGGCTGTCCTGCTAACCATTTGGGTGGAATACACCTTTAACTGTCCTGCTACTGTTGCATCACTTTGATCCACTGTCCTGCTACTGTATTATAACCTTTAAAACAATTTGGGTGGAATACACCTTTAAAATCATTCGGGGAAGACACATTTGGGTTATAACCTTTAACACTATTTGGGTGGAATACACCTTTAACTGTCCTGCTACATCACTGTGATGCTACATCACTGTCCTGCTACATCACTGTCCTGCTACATCACTGTCCTGCTACATCACTGTCCTGCTACATCACTGTGATCCACTGTCCTGCTACATCACTGTGATGCTACATCACTGTCCTGCTACATCACTGTCCTGCTACATCACTGTGATGCTACATCACTGTCCTGCTACATCACTGTCCTGCTACATCACTGTCCTGCTACATCACTGTCCTACATCACTGTCCTGCTACATCACTGTGATCCACTGTCCTGCTACATCACTGTGATCCACTGTCCTGCTACATCACTGTCCTGCTACATCACTGTGATGCTACATCACTGTCCTGCTACATCACTGTCCTGCTACATCACTCTCCTGCTACATCACTGTGATGCTACATCACTGTCCTGCTACATCACTGTCCTGCTACATCACTGTCCTGCTACATCACTGTGATGCTACATCACTGTCACTGCTACATCACTGTCCTGCTACATCACTGTGATGCTACATCACTGTCCTGCTACATCACTGTCCTGCTACATCACTGTGATGCTACATCACTGTCCTGCTACATCACTGTGATCCACTGTCCTGCTACATCACTGTGATGCTACATCACTGTCCTGCTACATCACTGTGATGCTACATCACTGTCCTGCTACATCACTGTCCTGCTACATCACTGTGATGATACATCACTGTCCTGCTACATCACTGTCCTGCTACATCACTGTGATGCTACATCACTGTCCTGCTACATCACTGTGATGCTACATCACTGTCCTGCTACATCACTGTCCTGCTACATCACTGTCCTGCTACATCACTGTGATGCTACATCACTGTCCTGCTACATCACTGTCCTGCTACATCACTGTGATGCTACATCACTGTCCTGCTACATCACTGTCCTGCTACATCACTGTCCTGCTACATCACTGTCCTGCTACATCACTGTCCTGCTACATCACTGTGATCCACTGTCCTGCTACATCACTGTGATGCTACATCACTGTCCTGCTACATCACTGTCCTGCTACATCACTGTGATGCTACATCACTGTCCTGCTACATCACTGTCCTGCTACATCACTGTCCTGCTACATCACTGTCCTGCTACATCACTGTGATGCTACATCACTGTCCTGCTACATCACTGTGATGCTACATCACTGTGATGCTACATCACGGTGATGCTACTGTTTAATCACTGTGATCCACTGTCCTGCTACTGTTGCATCACTGTCCTGCACAGTACAGGACACAAAATTATTTAACTGCCTCTCCTCACTCGCCAGGTCTATACTAACCTCACTCTCCAGGTCTATACTAACCTCACTCTCCAGGTCTATACTAACCTCACTCTCCAGGTCTATACTAAGACAACCTCACTCCCCAGGTACTAAGCCAACCTCACTCCCCAGGTCTATACTAACCTCACTCTCCAGGGCCCTCATGCATCAACGTGGACTTTGAACTTGACCTACTTCCACACGTAAGCACGGAATGTAGAACTAGCGTACGCACAGGGAAGTCGGCATTCATCACACGTGCGTACGCAGGCTCTATGGTCCTCCGTGTTGATGAATACCACTTTGTTCTACCGTCAATGCTCGTGCATGATTATCCATATATGGTCATGAAAATGAGGAAACACCCCCCATGGGATGTGAAATAATGGACCGACCCGAGCGGGACTCCGAGAAACTCCACGGAGAATTCACTGCTGTCGAACCAAGAAGACACTATCGCGTATTATGATTTATGGGATAAATAAAAGGCGGACTTGTAAACGGTGATGTCAGATATCAACGGCTCCCTAAAACCATTGCTGCAATTCTGCCTGGACAGCTCAAAATACTAATAAAGACCGTTCGTTGACCACTGTTTGGCGCTGGTTGTGTGTCATTATAACCGTGCTGTATGAATGCCTTTATTAGTTGTGTTCGATTGGCTATATGATTTTTAGAGGCATCTATTTTGTTGTCGGCTAATAAAGACCGCGCTGGAATATGACTGCCTTTTCCCGTGTTGTTTGATTAATACCCACGGATTAAAGTTCTCCTCAATTCTATTCCAAATCGCGATGGATCTCCCGTCAATTTTCTACCTGCTGCATATGATTTCTAGAGGCATACTACAATCTATTTTGATGTCAGTATTGGGTAGCCTATATAAACAATATAATACGAGAGCATAGAACAATGAATCTCACTGCATGTATGATGTATCCTGCCTTTCAATACATGAACTTGAATCCCATCATATAGTCTGTCCACTATCTGCATGGTGTCATTGCAATGCGTTTTCTATTCTTTCTTGTACAGTAAAAAGGGGGAAGAACACTATATTCATATGACTTATTCTGCTTACAGCTTCGAAATTCCACTTGTTTCGTTTAACGTAAAGCCTTTTAAATATAATCAAAACGTTCCCGTGTTTCGGCGGTCTGTGCGCAAAATAATAACGAGTTGAGCTTTATGATTTATGATGAATTGAAAATGGGGGACCCTGATGTAAACAAGACGAAAGTTGGTCTGCATCCCCAATTAACAATTGTATGTACTGAGCTGTACTGTACTGTACCCATTCTGCAATCTGTTAATAAACTTTTCAATCAATCAATCAATCAAGCTACGCGGAGCGCAGTCAGTCAGTAGCCTACACCCCGTATATTCCGATAACGCTATATAAACCATGAATGAATGAAAACTTTATTAACAGATTGCAGAATGGGTACAGTACAGTACAGCTCAATACATACAATTGTTAAGGGGATGCAGACCAGAGAAAGACTTTCGTCTTGTTTACATCAGGGTCCCCCATTTTCAATTCATCGTAACATATATGACATGCTGCATTCATTCTGAGAGAAAGATCTATTATTCCAAATGCTATTTATAGGGTTTTGACCATAATTACACTACTGTTGCTATCTTACAATGAACTATAATGAACTACGGTTCATACAGAACATCCAGTGTTATTATGCACAGAAGCTCATTTCCTTGTTGTAATAATATATTCTACCACTGGGAGCTAGGTACGCCAGGTCTGAAATGTGCGTAGATGTACGCACGAAGTCAAGTTCAAATCGAAATTGATGAATCCCACTCTTTGCTTAGAAATGATCGTACGCACGGGTTACGCACAGATATGTGCGTAGAACACGTTGATGCATGAGGGCCCAGGTCTATACTAACCTCACTCCCCAGGTCTATACTAACCTCACTCTCCAGGTCTATACTAACCTCACTCTCCAGGTCTATACTAACCTCACTCCCCAGGTCTATACTAACCTCACTCTCCAGGTCTATACTAAGACAACCACACTCCCCAGGACTATACCAAGACAACCGCACTCCCCGGGTCTATACTAAGATAACATCACTCCGCAGGTGTATGTGGTTGATTCAAATCCTATTTTGTTGATTCAACAAAACAGAAAAACAAGACTGACATTCTAACAGCAACGCAGCCAGCCAGCAATCAATGTATCAAAGGGGCTCCTCTCCTCTATAAAACCAGCATGTTTCAGAGCACTTAACTCACTCAGTGCCATGGAATTCTGAACCATTAATCCCCCACAGTGCAGAACTTTAAAAGGATGTGATGCACAGACAAAAGTGATATTTCACTGTATACTCTGGCAAATTACCTACAGTACAATGAAAGTCTTTATCTAGTTGCACAGCTGTAGCACTGTTGGATTGTTTTACAAATTCATATTAGTCATTGCTACGTATATACCAGACACGTTTAGTGAGTTGCCAAGCTGAATGAGTAGGAGCTATACTATAAAAAGAAAGGTTATGAATTATAACCCTAGTTATATTAATATTGATTTTATCGTCAGGACTTATTTTTTTTCTCCATGTCCTCCACAGCTCACTACCTCGAGTGATCCCCTCCAGCCACCATCGCCAGCCGGCAAACACCCAGACTCCCCCCCCCCCCCCCTTCTCTACACAGTAATAAACGCCCTCTGCCTAGCCGTGTTGTGCATTTGAGGCCACAAGCTACCGTCACATAACAGTCAGTTGTGTAGGCTGCCGGGGTGAGACCTGTGTGTGGATCAAGTCGGAAGGATTGCCCTGTGTCAGTTTTGTATTTTTTTATCATTGTGAAAAAACAATTGCTGTTTTAGCATGTATCTTACTCAATTAATTCTGTCTGACTTGGTCTAATATCCTTTCAGCCCCCACGCATGGCCTTATAGCTGTTGCCCCAGTGAAGAACCCATAAGGTCCAGCCTTCTCCATTCAAGAAATGCAACTTGTGACTATATTCCAATGAACTGGATTCCTGTGAATTTGG
>NC_140180.1:96630088-96651343 GCF_963971535.1 Notolepis coatsorum
ATATTTAATCGTGTTTGGAGGTGGGTGTTCTGCGTCTGCCCCCCCCCCCCCGTGCCAAACAAGCAGGTCAACCTCTTGTCCGCGCGTGAGCCTGTTATAATTACACTACTGTCGCTATTTTAAAATTAACTATAATTAATTACGGGTCATACAGAACACGCCAGTGTAATGCACGAAAGCTTATTTCCGTGCTGCAGGCTGCAGTCTTCATATTCTACCGCTGGGCGCCAGGTACGCATGCCCTGAGCTGTGCGTAAATATATGCACAAAGTCAAGCACACGTACAAATGCAGTTACTGGTAACTCGCAGGTGTTTTGCGGAGCTACAAATTTGAGGATTTTTACCATTTTCTTTAGACACACCCTTCCAAAGATTATAAAAAATATTTCCACTACTCCAAATCAAAAAAAATAAATGGATATAAGTATCTTTTGACTGTCATGTCAGTTTAACGATCAGGCATGGGTGAAACTATGTTATTTGAACCGGGCGGTACCCGCTGGTGTCCAAAGCGTATCGTAATTACCATAATATCGTCTCTATAGTAGCCATAGTTTAATATTCTGGCAAAACAATATTGAATCACATTTACACTGAGTATTACCGTTTAACCAGCTCAATACGACTGCTGTCCAGGATTTATGATAGAGAACTTGGATTATTTCCCCCCCTGGCTCCATAATGGCTTGTACATTCAGCCAACAGTATTGGATTACACCAACCGCTCAATATCCTGCCTGCTAAGGGCTTACCGTAATTGTTCCAGTTATGGTTAATTATATCAGAACACTGATAATTAAATCTCTAATCGATATATATATATATATATATATATATATATATATATATATATATATATATATATATATATATATATATATATATACATACACACACACACATATATATTGCAGGAACCACCTGGGTGAATGAGGGCTTACTGTGTTACATTTCAAATGAATTTGCTCAAATCAATATGTAGGATAATATATATATATATATATTTGTGGCGACTGAACCAAACCAGACTCAGGACACACGTTGTGTGTAAGCCAAACATGCTTGTTTATTCACAATAAAGCATTTACAACAAATCAACATTTAGTGGAAATGTAATGTGTAATTTAATGTTAAGTAATTATTTTTTTTAAACACTATATTTTCCTCTCCAAAGTACTCCTACAACACCATCTGAAAGGTTGAACATTTCTTTTTGCAAGTAGAAATATATCCGGGTCTTGCAGGGTTAAAGGGACACTTCTTCAGAGGAATAAACATCAACTTACTGTAGGTTTTCTTCAGGTAATTACTGTTTAACATGAGGTTCCAGGTACTGGGAAATCAGTCCGTTCTCATGCATTTCCTCGTAGCTCCGTTATGTGCCCCGAGGGGTGCCTACGGTTTCAGAGAAACACAAGGTAAGTATAATTTCAAACAATAACATAGAATGTGGTTTTGAAACAAGTTGTAGTCTCGCTTACCACCTGACACCTGTGTCCTCCACCGGAGAGAGCCGTTCCCATTGTGAGACAGAGAGCGTGGCTGTTTGTATCTTCAGCCTAGCCGGTCCACACAGGTGCTGTCATATCAAGTTGATGAAGCAGGTAGATCAACCTACTGTATGATGCGGCCTATAGGCTGTGACGCGCTCTTCTATCTCTCTGCCTCATGCGTTCCCCGGTGTAGATGTTACCTGTCAGGTGATCTCCCAGCAAGATACCACAATATATAATATATATATTTTTATTTGTATTTAGAGTTAAACAAAAGTAAAAAAAAAATGTATAATACATTAATAACCATATTGTGAAGGAGAAGTTATAAGCCTAGAGGCTTATCGAGAACTTCCCCTGTTTTGTAAAATCAAACATACAAAAATATACATATTATTTAAAAAATACCAGTAATACATTAAAAATATATGTGTTAACACAAACATACATACACACAGTACATACATGCATATACTGTATACTGCGTACATAATAATACATAACCACCCACCCACCTGCCTACAAACCTACCCACCCACATAACCAAATGCATACCTACATGTATGACCTATTTATCTATCTACTACTTTTAGATATTAGCATTTTTTTGTAGTTTGCTTTAAAAAATAAGCAGAGATGGAGATTTCCTCAGCATAGGATCAGCTGCATTCCAAAGATTGGACCCTCTATACCTCACTGAGAACTGCCTAAGAGAAGTACCACAATAAGGTATATGCAGGTCCCTGGACTGACGTGTAACATATGAATGAACATCCGAATTAAAATAAAAAAACTATTAATTTAAAGGTCCCATGTTTTGCTATTCCTTTCACTATTTGGGCAATGTTACACAATTCCTGTGAGTCTATGGAACACATCTGTAAGGTTTAAAAAAAAATTAATTGTTTTGTATTTCTAATCAAGTAGGTACTTCAAGACTACTAGGTACTCCACTTCAAGATTTCAAGCTGTTTTGGGCTGGGCTCCGCCCATACTCGCAAAGCGCTTTGAGTGACAGTCACCCACAGTCTGAAATTCTGTCTGTCATTAACCCCTCAGTCATCAGACTCAAGCTTCCGTCCCATATGTGCATTCACCCCTCATTCCATGTGTCCCAGTTGAAGCCGGTGGTCTCCAGTCCTCTGTCTCGCCCAGCTCCGGAACCTCCCCCTCCGCTGATCATAGACGACCATCCTGCATACACCGTCTGACAGTTACTGGATGTGCGTCGTCGCGGTCGCGGCTTCCAGTACCTGGTGGACTGGGAGGGCTACGGCCCGGAGGACCGCAGCTGGGTCTCCCGCCAGCTGATCCTGGATCCTGCCCTCATCCAACCCTGACAAGCCTGGAGGGTCGCCAGGAGGCGCCCGTAGAGGTGGCCCGGGCCTACCTTACAACGTAAGGAGGGCAGTAATAGAGGCAAAACGGCGCTACAGGGATACAATTTTACTTCAATATGAACAAGCTGACTCTAGAGGTATGTGGCAGGGCCTCAGAACGATGACAGATTACAAAGGCACCTCCCTCAAGCTGAACAGTGACATCCAATTGGCAATTGGCACTTTACCAATTAATTACCTCCCTCCTCTTGCAGAGACCAGTCGCATATTTCTTTCCTCTCCCCAGACCTCCAAGGTCGTTCCTTTAACCGGCCCTAACTGCCTCCCTGTCGGTGTGGATTCTACTTTCTTCAACAGACTTGGCTCCCTACTCAAACTACAATGGATCAACTAGTAAGCTGGTCATTTGCAGCGATTCATCGAATTTTCTCTTCAAGGAAGCAGAGCGCAGCTGATCTGCTGTGTCCAGTCGGGACATTTCAAGCGGGCTTTGCGATTGACAGTTGGAATAAATGGGGCTCAATCTGCCTTTATTTTCTTGAAATTGAGGATGTTGAGGAGTTGTACATCCTCACATTCATGCTGATCGGTTTGGGAGCAATCGCTATCTGGATCTGGATCTGTACAAGAATAATCGGGAAAAGAGACGAACAAAAGGATGATAACCGTGTGGACCGCTGTCTGACAGCTGTGGCCAGACTGGAAGTCTCCCACATGGAACTTGTTAAAAGACTCGCTGTCCATTCAGTTAACGGTTAACGGAGTTAACGGCGATCATCCTGATCGGAGTGTATATTCCACCGCAAGCCAGGAACAACGTCGCGCTCTCCAGACTCCACGACGAGGTAAATAGAATACAAGCGGCGAACGTTAACGCCGCCATTTTGGTTCTGGGTGATTTCAATAGCGCCAATCTGAGAAAGGTATTACCTGACTTCTATCAGCATGTGACTTGCAACACCAGAGGCGGTAACATCCTAGATCACTGTTACACGCAATTTAAAGGTGGCTACAAGGCTCATTCTGATAGTGGCTTTGGTAAATCAGATCACGCGTCAATCTTTCTTTCACCAATGTACAAACAGAGAATCGAAAGTACTCCTGTAGTCTCGCGAGAGGTGCAGAAATGGGATTTGACGTCAGAGGAGACGCTCCGGTCTGCGTTTCACTGCAAAGACTGGAATGTGTTCCGCGACACAGATAACATTAATGTCTACACGGAAACAGTGCTGAACTATGTTTGTACTATGGTGGAAGAAACAATCCCCACTACCAAAATGAGAGTTTACCCAAATCAAAAACCCTGGGTAGACAAATCCGTCCGTGAAGCTCTGAGAGAGCGCACCAAAGCATACAACGACGGCCTAGTGGCAGGCAACATGAATGACCACAAGGTGGCGCGATACAACGTAAGGAGGACAGTGTCAGAGGCCAAACGGCGCTACAGGGATAAAATTGAACTCCAGTTTGAACAAGCTGACTCTAGAGCAATGTGGCAGGGGCTCAAAACGATGACAGACTACAAAGGCGCCTCCCTCAAACTGAACAGTGACATCTCCTTAGCAAATGACCTCAATACCTTCTATGCGAGGTTTGATGCTGGTAATAACAACACCAGCTCACAAGCCACGGCAAGGGGGGGGGGGGGGGGGTCGGCTGCTGATGGAGGCGCAGTGTTCAGGGTAACAGAGCATGAGGTGAGGCGGACCTTTAAAAAAGTGAATATCAGGAAGGCAGCAGGTCCGGACGGCATCCCCGGCCGCGTCCTAAAAGTCTGTGCCAACCAACTGGCCCCAGTATTCACTGACATCTTCAACCTGTCCTTAGAACAGGCTGTCATCCCCACCTGCCTGAAGAAGTCCACCATTATCCCTGTACCCAAAAAATTAGTACCTCGGAGCCTACATATCCGAGGACTTGACATGGACCACACACATTGACAGTGTTGTGAAGAAGGCACGACAACGCCTCTACTTCCTCAGACGCCTAAGGAAGTTCCAAGTCAGTCAGAAGATCCTTAAGAACTTCTACTCATGTACAATAGAGAGCATCTTGACCGGCAACATCACCTCCTGGTTTGGGAATAGCACTGCACAAGACCGAAGCAGACTACAAAGAGTGACACGTTCAGCCGAACGCACAATTGGAGGGGGGCTCCCCACCCTCCAGAACATTTACAACAAGCGTTGCAAGGGCAAGGCTAAGAGAATCATTAAAGACTCCAGTCACCCGAACAACTGCCTCTTTGAACTGCTGCGGTCAGGCAAGCGATACCGGAGTCTCAAGGCGAGCACAGAAAGACTCAGAAGAAGCTTCTATCCCCAGGCCATCAGGCTGCTAAACGAACAATGAATGAACACTACACAACAACAACCACCATAGATCCTCCCCTACACAACAACAACCACCAAACGCACATAGCACACACATCCACACGCACACACTCACTTTAAACAAACACACTGTAGCACCCACTCCACACACTTTATAGCACACACCCACTTTAAACAAACACACTGTAGCACCCACTCCCCACACTTTATATTTATTGATGAAGGATTGCACTACAACTCGTACACATTACTGTAAATTGTACCTAAATTGTACCTCATCCCATTTCTGCTTTGCACTATATAGTACTGTACATTAGTACACTGCATAGTATTGTATATTATATGGTAACCCAGAACATTGTACATATGTCTATACCGAACACTGTGACCTCATTTTCTTCTTCTAAACTACATGCTATACTATGTTATTTGATACTATCTTGTCTAGCACAGTCTCTGGAGCGTAACAGTAAGAAGCATTTTGTATGAAAGTATTCTGTACTTCTGTATGACAACTATTAAAGAAACTTGAAACTTGAAACTTTCATACTACCCAGACCCCCCCCCCCCCCCCCCGTCCCGTGTGTACGCCTAGCGGCGTAATAATTTTTCTGGACGGCTGCCAACTAGTACGCGCGTTGTAGGAGGGGAACCTAAGACTGTCTCCCGATCCCGCCCGTCCATGCCCTCCCTCCCTCCCGCCACCTGGCGCGACAACACTTTGTTTTCAACTACTTTGTTGTTGTGCAGCCTGACTCTCGCATATGGCGTCTCAGGCATTCTGTAGATGACATGTGTCAACAAATGTGCATGTCTGTGTGAATTTATGCTGTGCCGTTGTTACTGTAAAAATGTAATGATTGTGATGTTGTTATTATTAATGAGACGATGAGCTATATGTGTGTGTCACTGGAATTTCCCCAAGGGGATTAATAAAGGAATATCTTATCTTATCTTAAATGATCTCAATACCTTCTATGCGAGGTTTGAGGCTGGGAATAACAGCACCAGCCTACAAACCACTGCACTGGAGGGGGGGGGGGGGGGCACTGCTGATGCAGACTCAGTGTTCAGGATAACAGAATATGAGGTGAGGAGGACCTTTAAGAAAGTGAATATCAGGAAGGCAGCAGGACCGGACGGTATCCCCGGCCACATCCTAAAAGTCTGTGCCGACCAACTGGCCCCGGTATTCACTGACATATTTAACCTGTCCTTAGAACAGGCTGTCATCCCCACCTGTCTGAAGAAGTCCACCATTATCCCTGTACCCAAAAAATTCAAGCCTGCTTGCCTCAACGACTACCGCCCTGTAGCTCTCACCTCCATAGCCATGAAGTGCTTTGAGAAGCTAGTAAAGGGCTACATCTGTTCCTCCCTCCCCATCAACCTAGACCCCCTGCAATTTGCATATCGCCCCAACAGGTCCACGGAGGATGCCATAGCCCATGTGCTGCACACAGCAGCATCACACCTGGCTTGAACTATGACCTCTGCCAGTGGGTCTTGGACTTCCTGACGGGCAGACCCCAGGTGGTGAGAGCAGGCAACTGCACCTCCTCATCCATCACTCTCAACATAGGGGCCCGCCAGGGCTGTGTTCTGAGTCCCCTCCTCTACTCCCTGTACACACATGACTGTGTGGCACAGCGGAACAACAACACAATCATCAAATTTTCTGACGACACAGTAGTGGCGGGCCTGATATCTGCAAACGATGAGAGGGCCTACCTGGTGGAGGTAAAGGTTCTAGCGGGATAGTGTCAAGAGAACAGCCTCTCCCTGAACGTCAGCAAAACAAAAGAGATGATTATGGACTTTAGGAGGTCGGGGTGAGGGACTACAGCCCCCTCAGCATCGACGGGGCATCGGTTGAGAGAGTGAACAGTTTTAAGTACCTCGGAGTCCACATATCTGAGGACTTGACATGGACCACACACATTGACAATGTTATCAAGAAGGCATGGCAACACCTCTACTTCCTTAGGCGATTAAGGAAGTTCAACATGAGTCAGAAGATCCTCAAGAACTTCTACTCATGCACAATAGAGAAGCATCCTGACTGGCAATATCACCCCCTGGTTTGGGAATAGCACTGCACAAGACCGTAGTAGACTACAGAGAGTGGCCCATTCAGCCGAACGCACAATTGGAGGTGGGCTTCCCACTCACCAAGACATTTACAACAAGCAGTGCATGGGTAAGGCTAAGAGAATAATCAAAGACTCCAGCCACCCAAACAACTGCCTCTTTGAACTGCTGCGGTCA
Source organism: Notolepis coatsorum (assembly GCF_963971535.1). Taxonomy (NCBI): domain Eukaryota; kingdom Metazoa; phylum Chordata; class Actinopteri; order Aulopiformes; family Paralepididae; genus Notolepis; species Notolepis coatsorum. The sequence goes on from NC_140180.1 coordinate 96,637,524, forward strand.
GGCAAGTGATACCGGAGTCTCATGGCAAGCACAGAGAGACTCAGAAGGAGCTTCTATCCCCAGGCCATCAGGATGCTCAATGAACAATGAACCTTAACAAACCATCAATACACCCACAGCGCACACATCCACATGCACACACTCACGTTAAATAAACAACACACTGTAGCACCCACTTTACCACTTTAGACACTAACACACTTTACACTTTATATTTATATTATTGGTAAGGAAATTGCACATCAATCTCATTCCTTATTGCACCTCATTGCACCTCACCACCACAAGGTGGCACCACAAGCTAAGCTATACCTCACCATTTCTACACTGTACTGTACCTGCACTGTATATACTGTACATACTGTATATAGGTATACTGAATTTTGTTGTTGTTTACACTTGTTTACGTACTTGACTTTCTAGACTTTCTATTTTATACTTATATTATACTTATTTTATACTATCTTGTTATTATTATAGCACACTCTCAGGAGCAAAACAGAAAGAAGCATTTCATGCAAAGTATTCTGTATTTCTGTATGACAACTAATAAAGAAACTTGAAACTACCTCTGTCCCCCTCCTTCCGTGCCTTTACATGGGCAGCTTCCTGCCGCAGCGTTCACACGCTGTCAACTGGCAGCAATCGACGCAGCTGAGAGTGATCCGCTCATCAACCCGTTCCGATATACACTCGTCCTAGTGTTAACTAACCAACCTAGGTATGAGGATGTGTCCTACCTTGCTGCTCTCTCCTAATTTTGCAAATCCTTCGCTAACCTTTGTTCTCCCTATGCCCAGGACAATCCGCTGCCGGCCTATGCTGTCTATCGAGACGCCACCCACCCGGATGTTCCCGAGGAGAACAAAGAGCCTCCTGATACCACATTCTGCACATTCCATTGTTGGTCTTTGCCGCATGGTACCTATTGGAATAAATATCCTAAAACGCTCCACTGTCTCTCTCCTTGTTTCTGCTATTGGGTTCAGCTACCGCAGCCCACCTAACAGGTTCATTGTTTGACTCATCTGCTGTCGTTTATTGTTCTATGTGTGACTGTAACTATGTAACACCCCAGGTGAGACATCACCTAAAATGAACTATGTTCTTAGTAATGCTTCAACCTGACACGAGTGCAAGAGAGACGATTGACTCTAGTTGTCTCTACAGGGAGGAAATGATCAAGTTACATTACTAATGAAATATGGATACAGATTATATAATCCCATGGTGATTCCGACCACATCAACATCAAACCAGACAATTTTGATGGCGCTGGACTTATTCCACCTTTTTTCAGTCAAAATTAACTTAAGCTATAAGTCTGAATAGACAAATCTTGAGATGTGCATGACTGGTTTTGCACAACTTGATACCAAAGATAAATCAGATGTCTGAATGGGGAGCAGCACGATGTTGCTGTTAACTCCACACTGCATGCACTCATCTCAGGTCTGAACCAGGCTGGTGGAGAGGATTACCACTGACCTTTAGCTTAGAAATATGCTATTGATCCCAAAGTAGTGAGGACAGAGCTGTCTGGGAGGACTAAGGATCCAATCTGAAATCAATAAGCAGGGAAAATGAAGGCCACTAGGCTCACAGAGATACTCAATGCAAAGAATATGTATGGTTTTACGTTTCATTAGGTCAAATATAATGGCGGTTTTGATGGTAGATAGGTAGCTATCTTCTCTAATGACAGACAGACAGACAGACAGACAGACAGACAGACAGACAGACAGACAGACAGACAGACAGACAGACAGACAGACAGACAGACAGACAGACAGACAGACAGACAGACAGACAGACAGACAGACAGACAGACAGACAGACAGACAGACAGACAGACAGACAGACAGACAGACAGACAGACAGACAGACAGACAGACAGACAGACAGACAGACAGACAGACAGACAGACAGACAGACAGACAGACAGACAGACAGACAGACAGACAGACATACAGACAGACAGACAGATAGAAGAAATGTGAACTTGCAATGCATTTTCAATGGACAATAACCGCTTTTGTGACACAACTTGCTCAAGGTTCAGAGCAGGGTATGTCTTAACAGTAACTCACGACACAGTCAGTTCATTTCATTCTTTCCAAGGATGGCATTAATAGGTTTTTGCAAATTAACTTCACTATGCAGCAAATGAAGGTCAGAGTGACGAAGGCCACACAGATCAGCCACAGACCAGGTTCGGTTAGACTGGAAATCTAAAACATATATAATACAAAACCATATAACCACAACCTAATAGTAACCTACAGTATGGGAGGCTATGATACATACTATGATCTATGGTATGTAATTACATGGCAATGTAATAATAACCGTAGTACACGGTTGCATTGTCACAATGTGAGAGAGATAGAGAGAGAGAGAGAGAGAGAGAGAGAGAGAGAGAGAGAGAGAGAGAGAGAGAGAGAGAGAGAGAGAGAGAGAGAGAGAGAGAGAGAGAGAGAGAGAGAGAGAGAGAGAGAGAGAGAGAGAGAGAGAGAGAGAGAGAGAGAGAGAGAGAGTGACTCCTAATTACTTAATACTGCATTGACTCTGGAGCAGTGTGCTAATACTATGTACTGTATACTGTACCATGTATAACATGTATATTATCAATAGAATATACTCCCATTATTCTATTATGTTCTATTATCATTATCAAATTATCGTACTATAATATTATGTTCTATTATATTATTGATATCACATGATCATACTAAAATATTATGTATATTATTTAATATTATATTATTATTCTTATTAATATTTCTACTATTGTTTTCTTTTCCCCTCCTCTACATCCCCTCTCCCATCCTCCACACTGCTATGACACCTGCATTTCTCCAAGGGGATTAAAAAGGAACACTTGACATATGTGTCGTAAGCCACTGAAATACCACCAGTGTGTGTGTGTGGTGTGTGTGTGGTGTGTGTGTGTGTGTGTGTGTGTGTGTGTGTGTGTGTGTGTGTGTGTGTGTGTGTGTGTGTGTGTGTGTGTGTGTGTGTGTGTGTGTGTGCGTGTGTGTGCGCGCACGTGCATGCGTGCGTGCGTGTGTGTGTGTGTGTGTGTGTGTGTGTGTGTGTGTGTGTGTGTGTGTGTGTGTGTGTGTGTGTGTGTGTGTGTGTGTGTGTGTGTGTGTGCGTGGTGTGTGTGTGTGTGTGTGTGCGTGCGTGCCGCAGGCTCCCACAGACTTGATTGGCAGGAGCCATGCTTTTTATTCCATTTCCCTCACATGTAGGAATACTATGTTCAAATAGTTGTTGTAGACATATATAATATCATATCATAACATAACTATATTAGGGCTGTCAGTTTATCGTGTTAATTAGATTAATTAATTACACGTTGTTATTTTTTTTATTTATTTTTTTATATTTTTTTTATCTCATTCATTCCATAAGAACGTAGAATACGGGAGCTCCAGTAGCTCACCGCGTATCTCGGCGCTATTTCCGGCGTCGGGGACAACCGTGCGCGTCACGGATCTGGGGTACACGAGTTCGACTCCCGGACTCGCCGTATTTTCTCAGAGTGTCTTTCCCCCGATCTATATCCTATTCAACCTGTTCTGTCGGTCATGGCTTGACCAGAAAACGCGATAAACGCTAAAAAGAACCAGCTGACTGGTCAAAAAAAAAAAAAAAACGTAGAATACACATTTACAGACTTTTTTTTTATATGGTCCATTTGCATGTTCTTGGTATCTGATTCTAGGGACATCTATGGATCTCAGGGAATGTATTCCCAGTGTCAGAAATACTGTGTCTGTTACTAGGCTTGAGTAAATTGTAATGAACCAAATGAGAATATCAATAACATTTTCTTTTTATCTTTGACTGTGAATAACACTATGCTCAAATTGACAATACCTGAAAAATCTAAGCAAATTAATAGATGGAAGATGAACGACAGAAGGTTTTGTAGATACAGTACTGAATTCTGCCATCCGGACACATGCAATTTGAAATATGATTATAGAATATAGAATATCAGGCATAAAATGGTTATGCGATTAAAATGCGATTAATTAGATTAATTAATTACAAATCCTGTAATTAATTAGATAAATTGTTTTAATCGCGTGACAGCACTAAACTATATACATCTGGCATCCTGCAAAATAAATTAGAAGAGCAAGGTTGAATATAAAGGTAAGCTCACCCAATCAGACAACTAGAGACAGGTGCTGACAGTGGCTGCGGTTACATGGTGACTTTTAATTCCGAATTATAACTTCGGAATCAAATCATTCGGATGTAAAAAAAAATCATGCGAGTTTACATGTCAAATCTTAATTCCGACAAGGTGTTTACATGAAAGTCACTGTCTAATCGGGAGTTTTCGAGTCATCGTAAGGTTTGGGGTTGGGAAGGCTTCTGATTGGGTAAACGTAAACAGGATGTTAACGTCATTACGTTTACCAGAAGTAAACAAACCAGCTGCGACCGGTATTCTCAGCTACTGTGCTAGCGTACCAAACAACATTAACCAGACTCTCGGTGTGTCTATTCTGCTAACGTTAAAGGCCTCTAAATGCTACAGCAACTTCAAAGCAACTGCACCACAACATCGACAAAGCAAAGGTGTTGCAGGCCTTTATGCTTCTGCAACATCGACGCACAGCCTATGTAACATTGTACCCCGTATGTAGCAACCCATTGATAACAAGCAGACAAATAAGCATAATTTTTACTTCCGGGCGGGGGGTTTCAAAATAAAAGCGACGTCTAAAAGCACCGTAAATACGTTTATTCTTTACAATATCTAACGTTACACGAACCTAAACTAATCTAAAGTTAGTTTAGGTTCGTGTTAACGTTAGATAATGTACAAAATAAACCTATTTACGGTGCTTTTAGACGTCGCTCTTTTATTTTGAAATCCCCCGACGGAAGTATTATAGTGTCTGTTGCTAGCAGCTTCACTTTTGCCGGCCGGTTCTGTGCTTTTTCTAGCTAACGTATCATCATTCGTTTCCAAAGGAGAGGAGAGAAAGACCGCGGCTCACATGCAGCTCAAACTACCTGTTGGAATAAATTAATTGATTGATGTTTAACTTGTCCCTGTGTGTGTCCAGTCATTTCGACTAGCAAACGTTGTATCTAACGTTACCTCAGGATACCATTGTATTTAGTTGGTTAGCTATGTAGCTATTTTGTGGATAGCATTTTGTATAGCATCAATACTAGCTGGCTGGCTACAGCTTTATTTACTAAATTATGGAGGCTTTTTAATCGTCAAGGTAAGAGAGGATTTGTCATGATCAACTGAAGGCGTATGCTATGGAACAATATGTGCCCCTGTTCGCGATCATCTATGTGTACTGTAGCCTATGCGCGATCATGTGCAGAAAGACCGGGGGGAACTAATTCCGAAAAAGCGTTTACATGGACAGAAAAAGCTTTAATTCGGAATGATAAACGGAATAAACCGGCCACTTACATCGGAATGGATTTTATTTCGGAATGGCCATTTTCATTCGGAATTAAGTATTTTCAGATGTTTACATGATAACTTTAAATAGGATTTAACGTTAATTCCGAATGAAAAGGGGAATAAACTGTCCATGTAAACGCAGCCAGTGTGAGCTCACCCAATCAGACAACTAGAGACAGGTGCTGACAGTGTGAGCTCACCCAATCAGACAACTAGAGACAGGTGCTGACAGTGTGAGCTCACCCAATCAGACAACTAGAGACAGGTGCTGACAGTGTGAGCTCACCCAATCAGACAACTAGAGACAGGTGCTGACAGTGTGAGCTCACCCAATCAGACAACTAGAGACAGGTGCTGACAGTGTGAGCTCACCCAATCAGACAACTAGAGACATGTGCTGACAGTGTGAGCTCACCCAATCAGACAACTAGAGACAGGTGCTGACAGTGTGAGCTCACCCAATCAGACAACTAGAGACAGGTGCTGACAGTGTGAGCTCACCCAATCAGACAACTAGAGACAGGTGCTGACAGTGTGCTCTCACCCAATCAGACAACTAGAGACAAGTGCTGACAGTGTGCTCTCACCCAATCAGACAACTAGAGACAGGTGCTGACAGTGTGAGCTCACCCAATCAGACAACTAGAGACAGGTGCTGACAGTGTGAGCTCACCCAATCAGACAACTAGAGACAGGTGCTGACAGTGTGAGCTCACCCAATCAGACAACTAGAAACAGGTGGTTACAGTGTGAGCTCACCCAATCAGAGAACTAGAGACAGGTGCTGACAGGGTGCTCTCACGAATGCAATGCATGAAGTGCAGATATAATAAAAGGTATAAAAGACAATAAAAGTTGTGAAATGTAGAAAGTGCAGACATAAGAATAGGCATAAAATAAGTACATTGTACAGTACATAAGTAAATAAGTAGAGTGTTGCTCGAAAGCACGTGAACCCCCCCCCCCCCCCCCCCCCGGAACAGCCAGTCCCCCAAACACCCCACACAAGTTCCATAACTTCACAGATAAACAACAGGTAATGAGGGTGGCTCGACCTAATCAACACACACAAGGAGCCAAGGATGTGGAATGAGGTTTGTGTAGAGAGGCTTATAGTCTTGAGGTTCTTATGGTAGTTCTTATTCATACTTCTTATTTGTTCAGCTCAGTGACCATGTATATTGTGTAATGTGGTACACAATGTATGTTTCCAGCAACAAGTCCTGGTGTGGCGGGGCGCCTGTTCAGCAGGGAGGGGATCTGGGGGAAACAGCGTGAACCTCTGCATGCGTTACGCTCTCCCAGTGGAACTCATCACTGCCAGGTGAAAGGAAATGGCTGGGGACTCCACATGTATCAGATGAGGCATGTAATAGTATACACCCTCCCGAGACCGACATTAGGGCATCATGTGATAGTCTACACACCCTCCCCAGACCGACATTAGGGCATCATGTGATAGTCTACACCCTCCCCAGAACGACATTAGGGCATCATGTGATAGTCTACACCAGGGGTGGCCAACCCGCATGTGGCTCTTTGCCCGCCAATGTGCGGCTCTTCCATCGATAAAAAAAAATTAAATAAATTCACTCATTCCATAAGGACGTAGAATAAACATTTACATTTTTTTTTAAATGGTCCATTTGCATGTTCTTGGTATCTGAATCTAGGGACATATATGGATCAGTGTCAGAAATTGTGTGTCTGTTACTAGGCTTGAGTAAATTGTAATGAACCAAAGGAGAATATCAATTCTATTTAAAAAAAAATATATATCTTTGACTGTGAATAACACCATGCTAAAATTGACCAGACCTGAAAAATCTAAGCAAATGAATAAAGGGAAGATGATTAAACAAAAGATTTTGTAGATACAGTACTGAATTCTGCCATCTTTTTAATAATGTACATTTCTCCACCATTTTTCATCGTATTGCAACACCGTTTTTTGCAAGACGTTCACAGAAAGGTAGAGAAACTAACTTTGTTCTGTTTTATGGCAATAACGTTCAGGTTTGTGGGAGATAATCCAAAAAAATAAGAGAAATAAAAAAGTAAATCCAGAAGTCAGATGATTGACAGGGGCTGGTGTGATCTGGGTAGGGAAAAAAAACACAAAGCAAATCCGTTTACACAATATGCCAACATTCTTTCAAGAGAAGCCATCGATAATTCATATGCAAATGTGATGGAACCACTTAGCTTCCCGTCGTCATCCTGTCCCGACATTCTTACTCCTGCCACCAGTTCTCTCCCCCTCACCCAGACCATGAAAAGCAGTTGAGAAACAAAAACAAAAGACAAATAATCAACAAAATATCTCAATTCCTTCAACCACATGTTTTGCATCTCCACATGTGAAATCACCATTCATACTCAAAACAGCAAAGCAATAAAAAGAACAAGCACCAAACATTAAAATTAAAGGTCATTAGAAAGGAAAGAAAAACCAAAACAAACCAAACACACCCTTCTTTTACACATGTGGCAGACCACTTGTGAAACGCTTCATGCATACCGAGAAAATATTAAAGGAAATAAAAAGAACAAACATTCAAACATCACATGCACTCATCCTCTTCACCCCCGGTGACCCACATGCACTCGTTTCACACTCATCATCATCATCACACAACTGTTCCATTCAAACATGTCCTTGTGACTTGACAGCTCCACAGGCTTCATACAAACACATTCAGTCCAGAAAAGTACAGATAAAAAAATAGAAAATAAAATGATATGATCTAAATCCAATCGCCCATCCACACACAACAGTGGCTGTTAACACTTTGGTTGCCTAAGGTTAAATTCATGATATACCATAGATTGCCAGCGCTATTTGTCTATGGAGAAAGTCCCCTTCTTTGCAGGGCTATAACTTTTTAAATTCTATTGCTACATTGCCATTCTTAGGGCCCATTCAAAGTCCTATATGTATTGTTCATTGTGTAGCAACGTTAAACTTTTTCATTCACATATTCATAGTAAAGTATGGTCTAATGTATAAGTATGTTTTCATCTCTTTCTGCAGCTTTCTCCAGAACGTGATATATAGCCCCAAATGCATTATATTGATGATGAAATACAGTTTGATGGCAATCAGCGCGATATAAAAAATTCCAACTAGACGTACTTCTAGAAGTTACTACACGTCATCTGATGTTGACCGGATGGGCGAGGGGGCGTTTATAATTCCGTGGGCAGCGTTATACCAATCATCTAATGTGGGTCAAATGTTGATAATAGCAGTTAGTATCTAAGACGGTAACATTACACGCTGAAACTCACCCCAGTCTCCGCGCGCCGTTGGGCGATCATCGTCGAGTAGAAATTTTATCATTATGGGATATATTTTTACCCGGTCCATCTCCAGCTTGTATAATGGTATATACGTCCAAATCATGTTGTTTATCGAGTTATTGCCAATCGATCACCGTGTAGCGTGACGAGCCAGAGTCCCATGAACCATGGCGAGCGCCCGGAAGTACTACGGTCGTCATGACAACCTCTATTCAACATCCTGTTTTGGCGATTGCGCCGATCGGCCACCAGATGGCGCTCCTGAACCGCCAGAGAGCTCAGTGGGTCCTGCTGGTGGATCTCAGGCCAGCGGAGGGACATTATGAATCCGATCGCAGATTTTTGAAATATTGATATAAGGACGCTGTACAGCGTCCCCCGGCAACTTTAGCATGGCCAGCAAAGACGTGAAAAGACGTGTCCCGGCACTCAAAGTGTTAACTTCTAAGACATTCAAAAGAAATTAATTCAAATGAAAATAATGTTAAAATTAAAATACCGCCTAAGCCTTGTCACCCAACCAAATATCTCACAGCCATACAACACATCCAATCCTGAAAAGAAAGTTCTCAGAAAAGAAAGAAAAACTAAAATTAGTCAAACTTCACTGTCACTCATACACATTCAGAGCTCCCAGGCAACTATAACTAGATATGGCTTATATTAAAAGCGGTCAGTTGGCTCACCACGAGATCTAACATCCTGTCTATCGTTAGGCCTAACTAGATAACAGACTCTGTCTACTATCTCTCATCCCCAGCCTCAATCATTCACTAAAAAGAAAAAAACATAGACAATAACAGACCACACTCATCATTCCCAGCCACTCCGATCATTCCAACCACCATCTCTTCCAACATATAACACACATCTCACAAACAAATACTCTCAACCCTCTCCCATACAACCTGTTAATCAACCACAGACAAGACACTGGACAAGACACTGGTTAGTTTCCCTTCCTGCTCTCAACCTCAGGCTTTCCAATATACTCCACTTCCTACCCACTGTCAGAAAGAGTCTAGGAACTCCCTCTCAATGATAGAATCTCAAAGCATTCCTAGTACCCTGAGAGTCTATCGCTATTCCCTCTAACCAAATAGTTAGCCATTCAAAAGTCATAATCCAATTGAATGATTATCTTAATGATTTCTTGCTCGCCCTTCTCAGCTGTTTCCTGAATTAGCCCCCTGTCACATCTTCCTGTCACCTCCTGTCCCCCTCATGCTGTCCTGAATTAGCACCTTATCTTCCTGTCTCCCTCATGCTGCCTTTGATCCTGTATTGACCCCTTACAACCACGTCCTGTGCCCCTGTCGTAAAAATAGCTGTCATCTGTTATCACATTCTGACCCTTCCCCCCTATCTTCACCAGCTGTGACCTCCCTCCTGGCGCATCTAATCTGACCAGGCCTGCTCCGTCATCCTGTCGTAAAACAGCCACTGTAAACAACAGCTGCCCTGCTTGACCCCCCTTGGGCATATAACGTTATCAACTTCCTGCTGTAAAGATATTCTAGGTCCCTCTTGTGAGTGAAACAGCGACCATAAACAACAGGTTTTAGCATCCCCCGTGGCTTCCCGTGACCTGTCTCAAAGCATTCCTACCCCCCTGGGCAATATAATCTTCTCAACTTTTGTCCCTCAGCCTACTGGCACCTGGTGCAAGCCCTTGCACCCCCATTGTCCCCTGGCATATGCAGGCCCTCCTGTAACTCCATCAAAAGGTTAATAATTACACACATTTTACCCTGGGGGCAAATCAACCCATTCCTGCCTGCGCCCAACAGCCAAACACAGAAAATGTACAGACTAAACAGTAAAACATTTAAAAATAACTGCAAAAACGCAATCATACAGTCATAAAAATAGCATATAAACAAGTCCCTCGTCACTAAATTATCCTGCTGTGACTCAAGGACTTGCAATCAATCCTAATATAAAACAACAGCCTATGTAAACCAATGGCATTAAAGATTTCAACAAAGTACACAAGCATAAACAGACTCTCAAAATAATTGTACTCTAGACAGATATAAATCACATCATTACACAACAACACGCTTCGCATATCACAAATATAAGCATCTCTCATGTAGTAAGACATCATTAGTGGTTAGTTCCCATATGCTAAGACTCAAAAAACTGTAAACCGGACGTTCTGGGAACGTTAACTCGGTACATATGTGACATATGATTCTAATGCAAGCAACATGTATTTTACTTTGTAGAGCATGTTTACCAAATTCAGCCCATTGCTACTCCCAAACTACTGTCTATCTGTATGTCAGGTATGTCATAAATGTTATGATGAATCGAAAATGGGGGGACCCTGTCTCTGGTCTGCATCCCCTTAACAATTGTATGTATTGAGCTGTACTGTTTTAAATCAATCAAACCCCCCTTGGTCAAGAATATACCCTTGTGTCTAATGTGTATATGTATGTTTCCATCAAATACCATAACCCAGAGCAGCCAGTTCGTGAACCCAGCCTTGTATAGGCCATGTATTCATTAATTCATTTCCCCTTGATAGGCCACTGCCTTGTTTGCAGTCTAAGTAAACCTTTTATTGACTTCCTCCACATTAGTTTCGCCTCCCCCTTAATCTAAGCACCATACATGTTACATCACTTCTACTGTTTACACAAAAATACAATGTACAATAAACAAATATATAGCACAAAGCTAAATACAAACTCACCCGTTTTCCCTCGAGCGAATGAAATGAAAAACAGCGGTTCGCTGTTAATCTGCTAACAGTTGAGTGTGACTTTTCAGTTCCTTTGTTCTAGTGTTGAGTACATCTGCTAGTGGGGGTTGAAATAACTGTTCCTGCTGTTATCTGATGCAACTGTCTCTAGAATCGTTCCTCATTTAGCCATGCAACCCACTCTGCTGCTAAAAAGTATACAAGGCATAATATTATGGTTTTACTCTTGGCTTACCTTTTGATACTAAACAGTTGATTAATAGATAACTTTGTTTGTGAATTAGTGTCCATGACTAATCATCCTGTAAGTATATTCTGCTCTTCAACAAGTCTAAGCTGGTCTGCCATGTGTTCAACCCAGCTGTCTCTGTAACACCAGTATCAGCTCCTTACTTTAGCACTGAAAATCCATTCTGCTGTTGAAAGGTACACCTGGCTTTTACATTATGGTTCTCTAATTATTCACACATATTAGTTATGAAATTCAATGTCAAATATCACAGTTCTTCTCCTCTAGAAGTGGCTATTCTGGTGAGAAGAAATCTTCCATTCATGATGTTATTCTCAAGGGTGTCAGATGTAACTGATGCCTCTAGCACGTTACATTCAATTCAGTTGAACTTCAAAGGGTTACTATGTCGAAAATCTGTAATTTTACCTTTTTATTAGTTGTAATGTGTATATAATAATAATTGTGTTATTTTCATATTTATATGCAGTTATTTTATATTGCATATTTAATACTAGGGTATCCATGGTAATGGTGCAGCTATAAAGCCCATCACTGTATCCCCCAGGTCAGTGTGTGACTGTTAATATTATTGTATAGCCATTATTATAATATATATAATGATTATCTATGTGTACCAATCTATCTGTAACAGAAGTGTCTTGTGATATGTGTAATGTTATATATATATATATATATATATATATATATATATATATATATATATATATATATATATATATATATATATATATATATATATATATATATATATATATATATAATTAACGTTAGTCAGTTAACAGTTATTTTGTTTGGTTACAGAAATCATTTGTTAGTAAGTTTCCTTTGATTATTATTTTCTGTTACAATTAATGAATAGTTGTACTGAGACCGAACGTGCATCCCCCAGATCCTAAAGTGCTTGTTGTGAGCAATAAAGTCATCATTGAATGGTAAAATGGTTCACAGATCTGTCTGCTCCATCTGTATATTACCCAAACTTCTCCAAACTTCCAAACTTCAGCTTTAATGTTGGATTAAAGGCCTTTTCGACAGATAAACACTCAGGGCACAAATAATAAAACTCCACACTCTGCTGTGTTTTATGTAACCGCAGTGTACTTTTAAAGTATGAGTATAAAAGACACAGTAGCGAATGCTACCGAATGAATTATGAATCTGAATCATTGTAGGTCTGAACTCCTTTCGTGACGCATGTTGTCCTGGATCTGTCAAGCGACAGTTTGCTCAGAGTAGGACTCCAGCTATTTCCCCAAAGTCACACTATGGCAGCTAAACAGTTATGACAAAAATAAAGAATAACTGGCACAACACTTATGGAACACTCCTGCAACACTCCTTCACTGGACGATTTGAGCCTAATCGCTCTTCGTTACATCTTCATCAGACTCAACATGTTGTTCAGCTAATGAGTGTTGGGACATAATACTGTGGGGGGGGGGTTCTTATGCCTTTATTTGTCACACTTTCAGACCAGCACCTACCAAGGGATGTAGTTTCCTCTTATAACAGCTAAAAACAACAACAGTAAAGGCGTTCTAGAATGATTCTAACCTGCGACACTGTGAGGAGACAGTGTACGCGCTAATAAACAGCTCTACCGTGGCTGGAGTTTGTATCATAAGTGCCTGGAGGGGGGGGGGGATTGTTTACACGCTTAATACATCTAGGCCCCCAAGGGTATGCAGGGATGCTATTGCGGAGGAAGATTGCGTACCCCTTTCATTTGGAAAAGGTTAAATACTATCTCAGAACTATTACCCGTTATCTAACATCGAGGCATCTTTGACTTGGAAAGCACCTTTGTGAAGCTCAAAGTAATGGAATTAGTTATGAAATACACCTGTTTTTCCGTGCTAGCCATAGTGCAGTTTTGCCGTTATGCACACTGGCAGCCCTGATGGGTTCACCGTCACTGTCTCTCTCTCTCTCTCTGTATGCATCCCAGACGCCAGGCGAAATGATTTCAGAGGAGATCCTTTTAGCGTCTATAAACACAGTCCCTGGGGTCACTGGAGGAGTAATCGCTGAGAAAATTGTGTACTCTGTTCATTTGAAAACCTAACATCTGTAATCTTCTATCAAGGCAATCCTGACAG